>NC_081412.1:141322412-141627829 GCF_030272615.1 Cryptomeria japonica | reverse complement strand
CGTTGTCAGTGTGGTTAGAGTGTGTCTCTCTTCTAGGGTTTGACATATCTCTATTGTTGTTGTTGGTACTTTGGAGGATTAACTGGCTCATTCTTTCGAATTTCTCATTGGTTTGCTCCATGAAAGTTTGGAACTGTTTGGTTAGTTAATCAGCCATTGCTTTTGCTCCTTTCTTCCTCTGATATGTGATCATAAACAAAGAACCTTTCCCATAGGATGGTAGGATTATGTTCTGATACCACTATAATGTCCCTACTGTTTAGAGATCATTAACCTACAAAATAGATTGTTAGAACATAACTAACATATATATATATATATATATATATATATATATATATATATATATATATATATATATATATAAGTAATCTAAATTGAAATCTAACTTCAATTCTTAATTAACATAATCATAATTTTCATCTAATAAAAAGGATACAATGCCATACGTAAGTATGTCCTTAGGTGACCGTGCAGCTCGCCTTCTTGGAACCCCTTGGTCCCAAGCCCTCTAGGAATTTGAAGATGAATTCGAATCCTGTCTTGGGTGTAACCTCTTACACCCAAGCCCTCTAAGGAAGACCCTTGTCCATTCCTTGTCTTGGGTGATGCCTTCATCATCCAATCCCTCAAAGAGGATTGGCCCGACCTTTGAGTCCTATCTTGGGTATAACCTCTTATACCCAAGCCAACCAAGGAAGACCCTTGCCTTTTCCTTGTCTTGGGTGATGCCTCCATCCTCCAAGTCCTCAAAGGGAATTGACCAGATCCTTCTCTTCTTGTTTGAGTTTAGTCAGCCAAGCCATACATTTACATAATAGTTTTAGTTCATAAACTATCTCTTGTGTTAACATGAACTCTTAATGTATTCTTAAATTAATATATATATCAATAAGATTTTCCATCTTTTACGTATGCATTGCATTTCTTAGAATACCTTTGTATTCATAATCCTTCTCAATATAAAAACTTATGTATACAACAATTAATAAGATTATATCCTTTTACCTATTTTTAATGACTAGTGAATATTATACATTAATAAATGTATAAATATCCACTAGACTACAATTAACATCACCTA
Source organism: Cryptomeria japonica (assembly GCF_030272615.1). Classification (NCBI taxonomy): domain Eukaryota; kingdom Viridiplantae; phylum Streptophyta; class Pinopsida; order Cupressales; family Cupressaceae; genus Cryptomeria; species Cryptomeria japonica. The sequence goes on along the minus strand of NC_081412.1, from coordinate 141,626,745 downwards.
TTAATGAACCTTATTCATTATCCATTACTCATTAACTAATATTAACTAATATTAATGAACCTTTATAATTAACATCACCTATTACTATTAGTACGAATCACATTTCATGTCCTATACTTATATTGTTTAATATAAGTGGGAACTCGGTTTCTTACCTCTCTTCTGTGGTCTGCTCTTCCTTACCTTTTTCCGTAGCTTGCTCCCTACCTTCTTCCTTCCTTTAAGTCTTACTGCTGCCTCCTTTATAACTCGTGAGGGGTTGTGCCCCTCCACGTGCCCCTTCTGCATGAAGGGGTGCGGGGGTAATCGTAGCCTAGGCTGCGAATACCCACACACCACTTCATGTGGAGGTAACCCAACCCCATGCGGGATTATCTTTAACTATGTTTTATATATAATATATTAAATATTATATCTTGCTTCCTTTTTAGTATATTAAATATTAATTACGTTTCATTTTAAATATATAAAATACTATATATTATTTCCTTTTAATATATTAAATATTAATTATATTTCATTTTAAATATATATATATATATATTATTTCTTTTTAAATATAATAAATATTACATAACGTTTATATTACATAACATTTCATTAAATATATTCAATATTACACCTCAAAATATATTTAAATATCTTTCCATTTAAATATATATTAATTATTTAAATAAAATTTCCTTTAAAACAATTAAATATATTTCCTTTAATTTTCATAGATTACTTAGGTTATTATTTTAATTTATTCATTTACAATATCCTTATCCACGCAAGTGACTTTACATCTCCTGATATCGTAGGGGTTATCACAAGTTTGCACTTTAAAAAAATTAATACTTCACTCCAAACACTTCATGGCATGGAACAACATCAAGACACTCATAAACTTCCCTGTAGCAATGAGTTTGAAGATTTTTCACAATTTGAAAGATACTTTGAGGAACTTGTTCCACACAATACTAATAAGTTAAAAAAAATAGTGAACTCACTGTTTTACTTATGAATTGAGAATGCTTAACAAGAACAAGCTGCTTTAACAAACCAAGGTGACCATAAACACCCTTGGCAATATGCCCAAACCTTTTCCTCATACATTTGTTCACTCCAAATTGCTTTTGGGTGCAAATTTTGAGTTTTGATCATGCTACTAGCTGAGTAATCAATACTTGCCTAGTATTCACTCAAATCCATCCTCCAAGCACAAATTTGGCATAAAGTAAAGAATATGTACACTATATACATGAGCACCAACTTGACTAAATCCATTTTGTGGGATCCCAGACCTGGATTAGTCAAGTTGTGGCATTTTGTAACTTCAAACCCTTGACAGGGTAGTGAGCACACAGAATGAGAGATAATTTTATTTGTCCAGCTTGCAAAAAGAAAAATAGTGGAATAATCAATTGAACAGCATTAGGACACCAATATGCACACTTCCTAAGAGGTACAGTATGGAAAAGATTGCTACAGTACAAACTGTTACTCGAAAGAAACAAAAAACAGTGATAAAAGCCAAAATTTCATGATTTTTATTAGGAATCTCTTGCTCATACAATCATGAACCTTCTTCAAGGCAAATAGAGATATTTTTATAGTCCAAAAAGTTAGTTATCAAGCCCAGTAGAGACATGAGGCTTCCACAACTTCATTTTGCAAGAAAAGTAAAAAAATGGCAACTTTTACAAAAGCCCAAATGACAACATTTCTTGCTCCAAAAGACATTTTTGACAATCTAACCTTATCAAGTTGTCTAAAAAATTTAGACATGCTTAAAAACACTTATCAAACATGTTTCAATGCTTTAGAAAGCATTAGAAGACCATTTTTGCAATTTTGCACATTTTTGCCAAAAATTGTCAACTCAAAGCCTGAAAGGCAAAACTTGACCTCTTGAGCCCAAAATGAGATCAAAACCACTAAAAAAGACAAACAACAACCTAAAAAAACATTATAAACTTGACACAAGACATTACAAACATGAAAGAATTAAATACTCAAAAAGGCGAGTTTTTCTCAAATAGGTGCTTTTGCATAATACTCACCCAAAAACAAAGAAGTCATGTGACTCCTTGAGGCAGCAAAGAAGAAAGGATGACAAACTTTTGAAAGTGAGTTTCAGGTATCCATGTGGCCTCTAAGAGAGGTTTATCCTTCCATTTGATTAGATGCTCCATGTAGGTGTGATTCCTTGTCTTTTTGAGAATCCTGGAGTCTAGAACCTGTTCTGCCTGGGCAATAGAAAGAGAAGGGAGAGATAGATCAGAAAGGGATTGTGCAACATCTGAAACTCTTTGAATCTCCTTAGCTGGCTGCCCCTTCAAAGCAATCAAATCTGCAACATTAAAAATGGGAGACAAAGAAACATCAGTAGGCAAATCAACTTTGTAAGCATTAGACCCATAATTAGCCAAGATTTTGCAAGGGCCTATTCTTCTCATCTGAAGTTTGCTTGGAACTCCCTTTCATAGCCTTGACTTTTTCAAATGAACCATCACATAATCTCCTATGGAAAACTAGACATCTCTCTTTGTAGCATCCACTCTTGCCTTGGCTTTTTGGGAGGTATCTTGAAGAGCTTTTCTCACTTGCTCATGAACCACCTTCATGGATTGAGCCATGTCATCTATTGTTCCACTCTTAGGCTGCAAGTTAGTGATATCCCTCATCTCCATTATACCCCTTGGATGCATACCATAAACAACTTCAAAAGGGCTTTTACCTATAGACCGGTTGACACTAGCATTGTAGGCATATTCTGCTTGATGAATGAGCTGATCCCAACTCTGCCGATATTCCTTTGTCAAGCACCTAAGCATGTTTCCAAGAGACCTATTCACAACTTTAGTTCGGCCATCAGTTTGTGGATGATAAGCTGAACCAAAAGAGAGATTAGTACCTAGTCTCTTCCACAATGTTTTCCAGAAATGACCAAGAAACTTAACATCCCCATTTAAAACAATGCTATTAGGAAATCCATGTATTCTAACAACTTCTTTGAAAAATAAGTAAGCAATATGACTTGCATCATGTGTTGAATTGCAAGGAATAAAATGAGGCATTTTGCTAAATCTGTCAACTACTACAAAGATGCTATCAAATCCTGCTTGAGTTCTAGGTAATCCTACCACAAAATCCATACCAATGCAATCCAAGGCCTATGTGGAATGGGAAGAGACTGATATAAACCAACATTGAAGGAATTACATTTTGCTTTATGACATACCAAACACTGCTCAACATACCTCCTTATGTTTCTCTGCATCTTAGGCTAATAATAGAACCTTTGAACCAACTCCAAGGTCTTCTTAAGACCAAAATGTCCACTTAAGCACCCATTGTGCTTCTCCTAAATGAGGTTCTCCCTCATAGAACCTTTTGGAACATATAATTGTCCACCATATGCACCATGGAAATTATTCTCAAAATCTTGACAAACTTTATAAGCTTCAGCAAAATCATCATCAATAGGATACATATCTTTAAAACTATCAATACCAATGCTCTGAACTTGAATCTCATGAATAGTTAAAAACCTTCTACTCAAAGCATCTGGTACTTTATTCAACTGACCCTTCTTATGCTTAAGAGTAAAAGTGTAAGCTTGCAAGTATTCTACCCATTTAACATGCCTATGATTCAGTTTATCTTGTGAGTTCAAAAAACTTACTGCTCGATTATCTTTGTATACAACAAACTCTCTAGGAAGAAGATAGTGTCTCCATTTCCTAAGTGCTTGTACAAATGCATAAAGTTGTTAATCATAGGAAGAGTACTTTTTCTTAGCATCATTCAACTTCTCACTAAAGAATGCAACAGGTCTATTTTCCTGACTTAAAACAACTCCTACAACAATATTAGTAGCATCACATTCAATAGTAAAAAGCTTATCAAAACTACGTAAAATGAGCACTAGTTGAGTAGCTACTTTAGTTTTCAATAATTCAAACCCCTGATTGGTTGCATCTATCCACTAAAATTCTACCTTTACACCCCCTTTGATGGTGTCTAACATTGGAGCACAAATCTCACTGAATCGCTTGATGAACTTTCTATAAAATTGTGCCAAACCATGGAAGCTTCTGACATCACTAGCTGTCCTAGGAGTTGGCCAACTGGTTATTGCTATAACTTTAGATTGATCCATTTTCAGGTTGCCTCCTGATACAACAAAACCATTATAGACCAATTCTTGCTTAAGGAAATCACATTTTTATAGATTAATGGTTAGTTGTTCATCAAATAACTGTCTCAAAATAATAGCTAAATGCTTCAGATGCTCTTCCTTAGTTTTACTGAAAATAAGAATATCATCTAAATACACAACAACAAACTTGCCAATGAAATCATGTAAAACTTCATTCATGAGTATCATGAATGTGCTAGGAGCATTAGAGAGTCCAAATGGCATGACAAGCCACTCATAAAGACCCTCATTTGTTTTGAAATATGTCTTCCATTCATCACCCTCTTTGATTCTTATCTGATGGTAATCACTGTTCAAGTCAATCTTACTAAAATATTGTGCACCCCCCAAATAATCCATGAAATCCTCTATCTTGGGTATGGGAAATCTATACCTGATGGTGATCTTGTTTATGGCTCTAGAATCTATGCAAAGTCTCCATGTTCCACCCTTCTTAGGTGCCAACACTGTAGATACTACACAAGGACTAATTCTTTTCCTAATCAGCCCTTGGTCTAAGAGTTCTTGTATTTGTCTTGCTACCTCTTCATTTTGTTTAGGGGTCATCTTATAGGTTGCCTTATTTGGTAAAGAGGCTCCAGGTATGAAATCAATTTAATGGCTAATGGCTCTAGGAGGTGGTAAAGCTGTAGGTGTACCATAACTGATTATTTCTTTCAAGTTATCAAGGATTTGCTGCACCTCATATGGTATCTCAACTTTCTTTTCTACCTTTTCTTCCTTGGGTTTCACTATGAGTGCAAATCCCACTCCTTCACCTTCTTCTAGTGTTTTTATGAATTCTTTCTCATTTACTAACAAGATGTTAGGGAATTTATTGCTGCTCTCTCCTTCTTCATTAAGGGATTGAATCTGATAGGTTACTCTATCTTTCTGAAATGAGTAGGAGTTTCTTTCCCCATCATGTTGTGCTTTTCGGTCAAACTGCCTTGGTCTACCTTACAGTAGGTGGCAAGCATCCATAGGAAGGATGTCACATAGGATCCTATCTATATATCCACCTATGTGGAAATCTACCCAGACTTGCTCATTTACTAACACATGATGTCCTTTATTTAACCATGTGACTTTGTTTGGCTCCTTGTGTTGTATCCTAGGTAGTTTCAATTTACTCACTACTTCCTCTGATATGATGTTATCTGTGGACCCTGAGTCTATGATAACCTTACACACCTTTCCCATGATTTTACACTTAATCCTGAACAATGGTCTTCTCTATGAGACCTCTGTATTGTGTGGCTTCTTCATTAACACTCTCTTGATCATTAAACTCTCACCATCTTCTGAAGCTACGTTGTTCAATGTTGAAGTTCTTGTATTACCTCCATCTTCCTGAACAAATTTTACCCTCTTTTCACCACCATAGGATGAACTAGGCTTCTCTGGGCATCTATAGGTAGGGTGGCCCAATTTTTGGCAGTTATAGCACTTCATGGTTGAGAAGTAGAACCCTCTCCCTGGTCCATTAGATCTACCCCTATTCGGTCTGCTTGATCCCCTACCCTTGTAGTTGGGTTTGGTCTAAGAATCCCCGCTTTGCTCTATAAGTTTAGACTCTCCCTAGGATCGTTGATCTATGCTCCTTCCCCCAAAACTACCTCTATGGCCTCTACCATCTCTTCCCCTACCTCTTCCTCTATTGTTTTGTTCTTGCTTTCTCCTACCTTTCTCTTCCACCTTAAGTGCTAGTTGATAACACTTGTGTACTGTTTGTATGCATAACAAGCTCATCTCTTCCTGGATGTTCCATCTTAACCCATTCAAGTACCTTGTCACTTTTATACTCTCATCCTCTACTACTCTGGATCTCATGCATAGTTTTTAAAACTCCTTAGTGTAGCTACTGACATCTAGGTCTTTTTGTCTCAAATTTTGTCTTTTCCTGTGAAGTTCTACTTCATAGTCTTGAGGAATGTAGGTTTCTTTTATTTTGGCTACCATTGCTTTCCAGGTGGCTATTGGTTTCTTACCTTCTTTCACCCTTTCCTCTTGGATGAACTTCCACCAAGTTAAGGCTGCCCCTCTCAACCTTGATTTTTCTTCCTTAACCTTTTGTGCTTTAGTTACTCCATCACATTCAAAATGGTTTTCTAGACCTTCAATCCACTCTATAAGGATATCTGGATCCATCTTCCTACTGAAAAGAGCCACTCCCTCTAAGGTTTTACCACTCATAGCTCTCAAGGCTTTTAAGAATGGTTCTTGCTCAATGACAGGGTTAGGCATGGGGACCTCATCCTCTTTCACCATCATTTTACCCTTATCTCCAACCTTATCATGGACTTCCTCAGTTTTAAATTCTACTTCAACTAGTTTCATTGTTAGTTGATTCAATCTTTCTCTGAGTGCCCTATTTTCCTCTTCTTGGTATTCAACCTTCTTGGCTAACTCAGCATTAGTCACCATTTTTTCCTAATGTTTCTTCCTCCTGAATCTTTTGTTGGCTCTGATACCACTATGATAGGGAGGTTGCTAGGTAAGTGCTCAAAAAGACCAATTTGAGTCAAAAGGCCATAAAAGGAAACAAGAGGTATTGTTTGTGTCTACTCTTGATGTTTGCAATAACAAGTTTAGTTACACTTGATAGTTCTCTCTACAAGTCTTCACCATCAACCTCCCTTCTTGGTGAAATCTCACACCCTTACTCAAACTTTATTCAATTGCTCACTCCACCCATCTATACATTCTCAATCCTTGTTCTTTTGGCATTCAACTCACTATTTTTAGTGTGCAATAGACAGATCCAACATGGACATGTAGGGGCAGCAAGGTTTTGTTCAAGATTGACAACCAACTTAGTTTAAGGCTCATAGCCCTTAGCTTACTCAATACACCAACCAAAAGTCAAAATCTCCAACTGAGGCTATGCACTGTCAAAGGTTCCATATGATACTTATCTCACTATTTTGGAATGATCTCCTAAGGTTTCATAAGCCCCAAACTCCTCCTTATAATCAAGTTTATGTATTTTGACAAAAACAGTCAAATGTGTGTTATGCAGTCAAAAGGGCTACTAGCCCGTGGAGTGGTAATCGAAACTTTTTTTCTCATCCTTCTCTACAATGGGTGTTTCCTCCCTCAAACTTGATTTGGATGTTGTCTTAGGGGTATATGCTCATAGATTTTTATGTTTTTAGACCACTGTTATTGCAGATTAAGGACTATCCACTATTTGTGGTACTTTTGTAGGGTTTGGTAGGGTTTAGACCCAAACACATCAGGAAGTCATTGCATCTCCACTAATCAAGCCTCCAAAATGGCTTAGAACTTTTGGCACACCAAAATGAAGCCTTCCCCTACTACTGCCCTACAATCATTAGGCCAAACACTTGGAAAACAACTGGAAAAACATGTATATGACTATCATAACCCTGTCACTGTTAGTTCATTGTTAAGTCCGCACTTTTAAAACATTAATACTTCACTCCAAACACTTCATGGCATGGAAAAACATAAAGACACTCATAAAATTCCCTCTAGCAATGAGTTTGAAGAGTTTTCACAACTTGAAAGGTACTTTGAGGAACTTGTTCCATACAATACTAATAAATTCACAAAAACTATGAACTCGTTGTTTTGCTTGCAAACTGAGAATGCTTAACAAGAACAAGCTGCTTTAACCAACCAAGGTGACTATCAACACCCTTGGCCATATGTCCAGACCTATGCCTCATACATTTGTTCACTCTAAATGGCTTTTGGGTGCAAATTTTGAGTTTTGATCATGCTACTAGCCGAGTAATCAATACTTGCCTAGTATTCACTCAAATCTATCCTCTAAGCACAACTTTGGCATAAATTAAAGTGTATGTACACTATATACATGAGAACCAACTTGACTAAATCCATTTTGTGGGATCCCAGACTTGGATTAGTCAAGTTGTGACATTTTGTAAGTTCAAACCCTTGACAGAGCAGTGAGCACACAGAATGAGAGATAATTTTATTTCTCCAACTTGCAAAAAGAAAACTATTGGAATAATTTATTGAACAACATTAGGAAACCAATATTCACACTACCCAAGAGGTACAATATGGACAAGATTTCTACAGTACGTACTGTTACTCCAAAGAAACAAAAAACAGTGATAAAAGCCAAAAATTTCATGATTTTTATTAGGAATCTCTTGCTCATACAATCACCAACCTTCTTCAAGGAAAAGAGAGATATTTTTATAGTCCAAAAAGTTAGTTATCAAGCCTATTATGGACATGAGGCTTCCACAACTTCATTTTGTAAGAAAAGTAAAAAAATGGCAACTTTTACAAGCCCAAATGACAACATTTCTTGCTCCAAAAGACATTTTGACAATCTAACCTTATCAACATGTCTAAACATCTTAGAAATACTTAAAAAAACTTATCAAACATGTTTCAATTCTTTGGAAAGCATTAGAAGACCTTTTTGGCAATTTTGCATATTTTTGCCAAAAATTGTCAACTCAAAGCTTGAAAGGCAAAACTTGACCTCTTGAGCCCAAAATGAGATCAAAACCACTAAAAAAGACACACAAGAACCTAAAACAACATTATAAACTTGACACAAGACATTACAAACATGAAAGCATTAAATACTCAAAAAGGGAAGTTTTGCTCAACTAGGTGCTCTTGCACCATGACGTCTGAGGATACTACATGATCCTATGGGGTCATATGGTATCCTAAGGGGTCATATGGTGTCATATGGTATCCTAAGGGGTCATACGGTGTCTTAATGGGTCATATGGGGTCCTTAGGGGCTGCACATGTGTTCTAACACATGTGTGGCACCTTAGTACCTCATTTGACCCCTATCGACACCATATAACCCCTTATGAGACTATATGATCCTATGGGGTCATTAGGGGTCCTAAAGGGTATTAAGTGGTCATTAGAGGTCATAAGGGGTCATTATTTTCATAAGGGGTATTATGGTGTCATATGGGTCTTATGTTATATATGGCAGGCTGCTAAAATGAGTCAAAATATGTGCTAGGATGTATTAAGGGGTAATTTATGTCTTAAAAGTTCCTAGGATGTGCTAAGGGGTTGTATGATGTCTTAAAAGGTCCTAAGTGTCTTAAGAGATCAAAAGATGTACTAAGTTGTCCTATTTGTCTTAAGGGATCTTAACTATCTTAAGGGGTCCTAAGTGTCTTAAGAGGTCATAGTATGTGCTAAGGGGTTGTATGATAACATTTAAACATCTAACTGTATATGTGTACATTATTTATAAATAATTATCCATTGAAAAAATTTAACCATTAAAAGAATTTAACCATTAAATTTTTTTACCATTAAATAACTTTAAAGATAATATATTATTAAGCATTAATTTTTTTTAAACTAATATATTATTAAGCATTAAAGAACTAAAAAACTAATAAACTATATGAAATTGTGAAAAAAACCCGTATTACTTTGCCCCTTCTTCTCCTTAGCTACTCAAATCTAAACCATTTAGTGCAAGATGAGGGGAAAAACCCTTTTTGCAACTTATATAACAAAGGGGTTCCAACTAGAACCCTTCCGGCCAAAACCCCTTTGTCACTCGATTGCCATGTGACCACCACATTGGTCTAGTCGGATAGCACAAAATAGCTGTAGGTGTGACACAGATCTGTACTTTTACATAGGAGCTCAAGCTCTATGATTTGTTGTTTCTTTTGAGAAATAATTTTATAAGTTTGAAACAAGAAGTATCCGTTGGTTCCCACTTTTTTGAATTTTTGTAAATTTTTCTATTTTGATTTTTTTGATGTGAAAGATAGATTTGATATTGTTCTTAGGTTGATTTTAACCATGCTAAAAATATTTTGAAGACTAGTTGTAAATATTTGTGTATTGAATTCACATTTATTACAAATATGCAAAAAGTTTCACTCTATCATGGTAGTCTTAATGTGTCTGGAGGGTTATCAAATTTTCTTCAACTTGATAAGCAAAATTGCAAATTAAAAAGGAGGTTTCAAGATATCAATGACAGTTACCACCTATAGAGAATGAAGGAGAATATTTAATTCTGTCAGTAGCTCAAAAAGTTATTTGTCTTCTAGTGTGTCAGGCAATTATCTACTGCCACTTATCTTTTGTAAAAGGCCTAAAATTTGTTGCTCCCTTAGCATATAAAAGGGAATTGAAGGCCTTATTTTATATTTCTTAGGTTCTGAAAGTTCTTTCTTAATAATTAGAGTCTTAAAAAAGTATACATTTTGTCTGTATGTTTGTAAAACAAGAATATGAAAGTTATTATGTTCTAGTTTATGTTTGTTCACGAGTACAATTAGAATTTTGAATCTTGTGTAGTATTAGAAAACCTTGAAATCAAATTTCAATGATTTTCAAGCTATCTCCAACATTTGTGTTTCAATTTTTTATGAAATCAATGGTCAAGGACCTCTTTGATTTTGTCTATGCATTGTGTTGCCTATGTATGTTTGATTTTTGCTTCTTCTAAAGTAGAGGACTAAATGCTTCAAATAGATATAGAGATTTTGTAGAGTCTTTTCTTGGATAATAAGTAGAGCTTGCAATTAATTATCATAGTTTGATTGATATAAAGTATTAATAAGACATAATATGTATGCTTCTGGTTAACATATTTCACTTGCTTGAAATGGTTCTATTTTATTCATGACTCCATTTGATCTAGGATAGGCACCAATAATACTTCTTGGTTTTGCAACTTCAGCATACCATTAAAAATAGAAAAAACTAATTTTATTTACATGTTATTTTGTTTTGAGTTTGTTTAGTCTTAGAGTTTTAGGATTAGAATTATCTATCCTTGAGATTTAGAAAGCCTATGAATTAGGGATATAGCCAAATCCACTAGAGATCATACATCCACTTGGTTTCCATGCATTGAGAACAACCTGTTAGAATACCCACCCAATAAGGGTTTAGGAAAATACTTGGATATTAATATAGGTACACCCACCTTGGTCTAATAGAGCCTAAAGTGTAGAGGATTTTGATTAGCTTGTTATCCCTAATCAAAGATCATGTCAGTTGGCCATTGATCCAAGTCTCTATTGATTAAAATTAGTTACCTCATAGGGGCTACTTGGGAAATTAGTTGGAACAATTAACAAAATGGTGACTCTATAGGGGAAGCTATAAGAAGGAATTGTTGTTTTCCAAGAATTTGTCAAAAGGTTTGAAATATAATAGTAGACTATGTCATTCCCTATCATTTTGATTTAGTTATATTTCCCTATATCAATGGTGGTGACTCACTACATCTCTAAATTAGTTAGCTCTAGTTGTATAAGGATTATAGTTACACATCAATAGGGAATGGTAAAAACTAGAGCTCAAATGCAATAAAAAAAAGACAATAAGTTAGGAAACTCCAAAACTAGCTTGGGTACCTAGACAGTCTCATATGTCTACTCCTTCAAACACCTGAATTCCTTCTAGCCAAGAAAAAAATGCTACTCCAAGCATGGAGCAAAGACATACAAGCAACATGTATGAAAGGTTGTTGAAAAAGTCTGTTGAACGCTTGACAAGATTGAGAAGAGGGGTGAATCAGTCTGAAACTTTAAAATAAATTATTAATAAACAAAATTAACTTAGAATCACCACATAACCATCAACCACCAACACATGAACACCAAATTTATGAGAAAAAATCAAACAGGGAAAAACCACAGTGAGAATTTAACTCACAATATGAATAATAATATTATAATATTTTAGGCTTACTGCCAAGGAGTACCAATAATTGAAGGACTTGTAGAACTAAGATGCACAACTTTAGGTAAGATACAAAGAGGACTTGCATAGCTGAAGATCACTTCTTTAGGAAAGGAGAGAAACTATTGCCGAAGGATTCAATATTAGTCAACAACAAATGAAATAGATGAATTGAAATTGAGAGGGATTCTCCTAATCATGAAATTATCCTTGAACAATTGAATCAAACAACCAACATGATGGTAAACATCTTTGATAATCTTCACTATCCCACCATAATATCTTATAGAATATTACCTTCAAAGCTCTTCTCAACCTATCTTTTGTATCACCACAAACTCAAATTTTCTTGCAAATAATTTGCATACACTTCTCACACAATTCACTTCTCATCCACACACAAATAATCTTGTGGATTTATAATCCATATCACCCCATAAATGGCTCCTTCTATTTTTTCTAGGCCTGTGACCTTCATTTTGATTGAGTTAGTGTTAAGGTTGCAATTCGCGTGCGCTCGCCATGTGTTAGCCCGATGTGTCTTTTTGATAGCCCTCTTTTCTTTATGTCATGGAGCCCCGCTTGAACACCACACGACGTCTCCCTTTTGCTCCTATGAGTTTTGTCTGTAGTTTGAGGGGATGTAGTTTGGGAGACATGTGTTTGCTCCATGAGATGTTTTGAGGTTGTAGCTTTCCCAAAGGTGAGACTCCTAGAATTTCCACCACATGTCACTTCAAAGCAAATGCCAGAGGCTCCATGCGCTTATGTAACAAAAAGTAGGATGCCACTCGTGAGGCACAACCAATGTAACGAGTAGTTACAAACTATTTTTGGGGAGCTATTCCAAATATGTCCAAGAGATTGTTGCAGCAGAATGACCATGATTGTGATTTTGATCCTAATAATGGAAAGGTATAAGCTTGGAGAGCTACATGCCAAAAGCGGTCATCACTTTTACGATATTTGATGAATTTACATAATGACAAGTTAGGCCAACTGGCGTAGTTTTTTGGTGTTTTTCTATTTTTGCAGTAGTGGGCAATTAGACCCCCTCTATTTAATTCTAAATGTTTGTAAGAATTAGGAATCCTGGACTTTTATTTTGGAATACAGAGAAGATCTCTAGACTAGGTCTCAAAGCCTCAACACTATTATTGTTTTTCTAAATCAAAGTAATCAAATTGTGCCTCAAACCTTTTGGGCTATTTTGTTCAGTACTCATTGATGGTTTTCTCTACAATTTCATATCTAGTCTCAACTCTAGTAATGTATGCTTAAAATCTACTGGTTGAATCATGTTATGCATGTTGGCAATTGACACTCAATTGATTGGTTTCACTATGTTGTCATTGATGGAAAGATGGCAGTTTATTCTAGCTTCATGTTTTGGTTCAGTTGTGTACCACTAGGCACTTCACAGACTCTTCACTGGTACTGGCACCAAGACCACCATGATGGAAGGAATTCTCAGGTTACCTACAATGCAAGCTGACATGGTTTAGAATAAGGCTATCGATATTGAAGGCCGACATCTTTTGGATCCGACATTGGCAATTGTTTTTGATATTCATGTATTTATGTTATCTAGCTTGTTAGGATAACCAGTGAACAATTGAGAGGGGGGGTGAATTAGTTGTTAACAAATTATATCAGTTAATCTACTTAATAATCTTTAACCAAATTAAGTATTGGTAAAGTAGAAATAAATACCGATAAAAATAAATATCAGTAAACAATACAACTTAACAATTAAACAGATAATCAATGAAAAGAAACCAAACCATATAACTCCATGATTTGTATGTGGAAAATATGGAAAGGGAAAAACCATGGTGGGAAGCCTACTCACAGTCAGATGATACTTCTGCAGAAAGTATGTGATACAATGAGGGGCTTGCACATGTAGGAAGGCGCACTACCTAGAGCGTACTGCTCACTACAAAAGAGTCTCACTGACTATAGAGAGGTTATAACCACCTCAAGATAAATAGACAACAATCTAGAGTAATGAACTTCCAGAGATAGCATCTACCATGCTTGATTATAGTCTCAGTTAAGATCAATACCAGAGGCCTTTAACCTCTTCCTTAATCCCAATTCGATCACCTATGATCGACCAAATCTAATTCGTATATGATATTGCATTTCATGACCATGACACTTATTCCCCATGATCTACAATGAGATCTTACATCATTTTATACCAACCCTAAGGCCTAAACCAATTAGGTCAGCTACCTAAAGATATTACAATAAGATCATTACATAAATCCATATTACAATGATATGTCATGCCATCTTAAGACCAAAACAACAATAACCAATCCATAGAACATCCTAAAACATCCTGGTAACATGTAGAGTACACGTTAATATGATACCGGTCCATAACCTAGATAGGCACCAGACCTATTCTGGGTCCATCACACCAAAGAAATGTCTCCACCTAGTTGAAGCACGATCAGAGAACATCGTCAGCATCCTGCAAGTCACACCAACACTACTTATGCATCCTGTCAAGATTCCTTAGTGAAACCTCTATTGGTAAAACCTTAAACCAATTCCAGTGTGGGTTTACAAGAGTGTATGATAACATCCGATTACCAAGTCAATACCAACTGACCAAAACATTCTCTAGGAACATGTAACACATAAAATCAAACATACTCCATTGATCCAAACATACCAAAAGTGTCCAACAGATAGTCTCTTCTACCAGTAACACTAGATCTTCTACCAGTAACCAAAACCTATCTACTGGTAACCAACCATAATAGCTAGTGTTGACATCAATAACAAAACATCAATGCAACACATAATCAATTCATCCATAATTCCAACAATCTCCCCCTTTGGCATTAATGATAACACTAGATGTGGAAAACATCTAAGTACCAAAAAATGCCAAACAGGTCTCCCCCTATGGAAGACAACCAACAATCTCCTAAATATCAATAACTCTCCCCCTTTGAATAATATCTCTGAAAAGTTCTGAATTTCTTTTTTGTTAGGATTCCCACAGATACTGAGAGGGGGGATGAATCAATATCTAACCAGTGAATTGAATTTCTTAACTTAAAACATGTAGAACATATTATAATAGTGTATTGGTATGCAAGAAATAATGCAATAAATAGAATTAAAAGCAACCACATGAAAAAGACACCATAACACAATGATTTAATGAGGAAACCCAGTGTGGGAAAAACCTCGGTGGGATTTGTGACCCACAATATTCACTTACTAGCCAATAAGAGAATATTACTACTACAAGAGGGGCCTGCACATGCAGGAAGGCCAACTGCCTAGAGCTGACTGCTCAATGGGAAGTCTCACTAACTTACAATGATGGATTATATAAATCCAGTATCTTGTACTGCTTCAAAATAGCATCTATAATACCAGATCCAGTACTGGTTTCTACTTTGCTTCTTACATAAACCCTTAACCTATAATTCGCATAATAGGTCTGCCTTATTTTGCTTAAAAAAAATCTTCTCACTTACTTACAATTGTTCTATAATGATCTCTCTTATACAAGAGTCATTTTACAATGATGCCAAGTCAGCTTACAAATATTTTACAATAATAAACACAATATAATATAACAAAAATCCTATCGAGCTCTATGTCTGTATGCTTCCTTTCTCTACCAGTGCCAGTGGTCTGAGTGTCGATGTAGAGTCTGATCTTGCCAGTGCCGGTGTAATGCCTTGCCGGTGCCATAGGATTGTAAGGTTGCCATCAATGACAAAACCTTCAATCACCTACAATGTCTCATTGGAGTGTGCATATGCCAACATTTTTCACATCACTATCTCCCCCCCTTTGATTTGACACAAATATCAAAGCAAGAATGTAAATGTCTAAATCTCAAAGCTGACTACTCCCCCTAAGTAGTAGCACCACTCATCAGTGCCAGAATGAATAGAATCTCTAATAATGCATGCCGGATTGATGACAAATTGCATCAATCAAGTCTCTGCCGAAGGGGCAGAAACCCCTAACCTATTTCTCAAATACTCAAATAATTCCTTAGATAGTGGTTTAGTGAATATATCTACAATCTATTCATTAGTGTTCACATAAACCAATTTGACTTCCTTAGCTTCTACCTTGTCCTTTAGAAAGTTATACTTTATTGATATATGCTTAGTCTTAGAGTGAAATACCAGATTCTTAGACATGTCAATAGCTGCAAAGTTATCACAGTAGATAACTACCAGTTCACTACAATTTACCTTGATATCCTTCAATATTTTCTTCATCCACAAGACTTGAGTGCAATTAGTTGTTGTTGCAACATATTCTGCTTTTGCAGTAGATAAAGCAATGCATGACTATTTTTTGTTGATCCATGAAACTAGTTTATTTCCAAGAAAGAAAGCTCTACCAGAAGTGCTCTTCCTATCATCAGTATCTCCTACCCAATCTGAGTCAGTATATGCACATAAGGTGAAATCATCATTTCTAGAATACCATAAGCCATATTCTGTTGTTCCTTGCAAATACCGAAATATCCTCTTTACTTCACATTCATGATTTTCTTTAGGATTACTTTGATATCTTGAAACAATACTTACTGTTTTCACAATATCTAGTCTAGTCTGAGTTAAATATAGCAAGCCACCAATCATAGATTTATACCTTGTCGAATTTACTAGTGTAGAAGTATCCTTGATAGATAATTTCTCACTTGTCACCATAGGAGTACTTACCAGTTTGGAATTATCCATACCAAACTTCTTCAACAATTCCCTCAAATACTTAGTTTGATATATAAAGATTCCTTTGTCAGTTTGAGTAATCTGCAAACCTAAGAAAAATTTCATCTCACCAATCATGGACGTTTCAAATTCATTCTTCATGTTGTTAGAAAATTCCATGCACAATTTATCTTCTCCTCCAAAAATGATATCATCGACAAATACTTCAATAATAAGAATTTGATCATTACAAATTTTATAATATAAATTACTATCAACACTGCCTTTAGTAAAACCAAGCTTCAAAAGATATTTCTCCAACCTTGCATACCAAGATCTAGGAGCTTGTTTCAATCCATATAAAGTTTTCTTCAATCTACAAACCATATCTTTATCATCTATTAGTGAAAATCCATCAAGTTTTTCAATGTATACTTCTTCTTCAAGTCCACCATTCAAAAATGCACATTTAACATCCATTTGAGAAACCTTATAGTTCTTATAAGCTGCATAGGTAAGAAATAGTCTAACAACTTCAATTCTAGCTATAGGTGTAAATGTTTCACCATAATCAATTCCTTCCATTTGAGAATATCCTTTACAAACCAATCTAGCCTTGTTTCTTACAACTTGACCATCCTCACTCAATTTATTCCTAAAACCCCATTTAGTTCCAATAACATTCTTATTTTTAGGCAAGGGAACTAAAGTCCAAGTCTCATTCTTCTCTATCTAATCTAATTCATCTTCCATAGCATTTAACTAATGTTTATCCTTACAAGCTTCAATAATAGATTCTAGTTCAACTTGAGAAATAAGACATACCTCTTCATTTTCCTGTCTTCTTCTTGTCATAACTCCCTTGTTCCTATCTCCAATTATTTGATCTTTAGAATGATTTAATCTTACATACCTTGGTGTCTTTTGAATTTCAGGTTCACTGCTCTGATCATCAGTCACAGTTGAATTTTTTGATTGTGCCAGTGTAACTGTCCCAGTTTCCTGTACCGATTGAGGTAATGCCAGTTCAGTTATGATCATTTCTACTGCAGGTTCCCTGTCATATGATATAGATTGATTCCTATATTTCTCATCCACTTTCACATTGGCAATCTCCACAATTTTCTGCAATCTTTTATTATAACATTTATATGCTTTGATTTGAATTGAATATAACCAAGAAATAACCCTTCATCACATCTAGGATCAAACTTTCCAATTGAATCATCTCTTTTGATATAGCATTTACTTCCAAATTTTTTGAAATATTTAACAATAGGTGTATGTCCAAACCATAATTCATAAGGGGTCTTACTGGTTTCACTTTTGATGTGAACTCTGTTGAATGTGTAGACTGTCGTACTCACTGCTTCTCTCTAGTAGATGTGAGGCAATTTGGCTTCCATCATCATAGATCTTGTTGTAGCCAAAATGGTTTTGTTCTTTCTTTCTACTAGTCCATTTTGCTGAGAAGTCTGACGTGCAGATAACTATCTCCTAATTCCATTTGTCTCACAATAACTATTAAATTCATGAGAAGTGAACTCACTGCCTTGATATGATCTTAGACATTTGATTTTGAATCCAGTTTCTGTTTCAACCTTTTCTTTAAAGATCTTGAATTTCTCAAAGGCTTCAGATTTGTCCCTAAGAAAAGTCACCCACATCATCCTAGAATAATCATCAATAATCAACATAAAATACCTATCACCTTGAAAGCTTCTAGTCCTTACAGGACCACATAAGTCAGTGTGAATCAAATCAAGTACATCATTAGATTTATCATGTATACTCTTAAAAGAAGTTATAACTTTCTTTCCCAATTGACATTCCTTACATACCAGATTATTAGGCTTCATAATCTTAGGTATATCTCTGTAGACACCTAAAAATGGTCAACGCTTGCGGAGTCATACTTTAACATTGGTGCATTGCCTCATTTTAGGTTTTTGCATTGCATTAACATTTCTGAGCATACTTGGTCTTTATCATTTTTGAGTCATACTTGGTCTTTATCATTTGTGAGCATCGAGTCATTCTTCTACATTCTTCATTTATCTCACTCTCGAATTTGGTCTTGTCGACAACACTATCCAGTCATTATTTAATCGATCTTATCCTATTGCATCAATGTGCGTGCTTATTTGTCATCATTTTGGACATCGTCAATCCTAATTAGGGTTTTGTCCTCCTGTCAATCTTGCGATCAATTTGTCATCGATTGTGGTCCTCTTATCAATCTTGTTATCTGGTGATCGATTTATCATCAATCCTTCAATCTTGTCGTTTAACGATCGATTTGTCATCGGTCGTTGTCATGTTCGATCTTGTCATTTTGCGTTCAATTCGTCATTGATCGTGGTCATTTTCAATCCTGTCATTTTGCAATCTATTTATCATCAACTCTTGTCATCTTGTTCGATCTTGTCATTTTGCGATCGATTTGTCATCGATCATTGTCTGTCTCAATTATGTCAATTTGGATCAATTTGTCATTGTTCCTCGTCAATTGGCGCATTTTATCAATCAAATCATGATTGACATTAATCAATCTTACATCAAGACCTAATTGTCATTCTCGCATTGTTAATTCATCTTCTAGGGTTTCATGATTTAATCATTTAACCTTGTGTGTGTCATTTCTTCCTCTAGGATTAATAAATTATTTATTTATCCTAAGTCTTCTTGTCACAATTAAATATTCATTTAATTGGCTAATTATTCCTCTTTGTGAATTAATTAATAAATGAAAGATTATTAATTAATTTACCTAATTCCTAATTTCATCATTTATTAATTCCTAATTTTCCTAATTCCTCCTATTTTCTATTTTTTCTAATTTCTTAATTCTTAATTTCAAATTCCTCCTATTTCTCTCCTAAATTCATGGAAATGACATAGAAATTTGTCATAATTTGTCATAATTGACAATCAATCAATTCTTGACATAGAAATTTGTCATAAATTGTCATAAATTATCAATCAACAAATTTTGCATAGAAAGTGCATAATTTGTCATAATTTGTCATAATTGACATAATTGATTTGCAATTTCCATTTGAATTGAATCATTCTAATCTTGTCATCTCTCCAATTCTTCTATAAATTGGATGATCTTCATCAATCAAGGCTAATTGGTAATTGGTAATTGATAATCAGGCTATCGAATCTAAGCTTCTAGTACTCTTGATCAAAATCCCGCCTACTTGCTTTCAATTGTGTGTGCACTTTTAGGTGAGATCCACAACCATTTGAAGAGGAAAGAAGAACAATGGAGCCGCGTGTAAGGAGCATTCAAATCGTCATCTGGTTTGCACAATCATTAGTTTTGTATGCTTTGTTTTCATGTCTCTATTGAATGTGTCTTAGGATAGATTCATTGCAATGAATGCATTTGTGATTGAGCTATTATGTTTATCTTGTTTTGTGATGATTTCCTATTTCCTAACATACATTAATTGGTGAAACCAATGTGAAAAACTAACCTTCTAACCTCTTTATGGTGTTTTGAGTTCTCTCAAGTTGATTTGCAGGCCAAAAAACCCAAAAACAAGGTCGTGTAGGGTATTCTGGAGACTCCTGCGCCTGTGTGAAGCAACCTGTGCCTGTGTTGAGCATTCTGCGCTTGTGTAGGTGACATTCTATGCTTGTGTCCTGCATTCTGCGCCTGTGTCATGGGTTCTGCGCCTGTGTAAAGTCCAGAACAGAGGTAAAAAATGCAGTGTTTTGTTGAAATTTGTTGTGTTTTTGCATTTTGTTTTCTGTGCTTTGGATTTTGGTACTAATTATCTATGCAGAATCTTGGCATATGCATGGCAAAGACAATAAATCAAACTACTAACACACTTTGTGCAGATTCGAAAGTCAAAGAATAAGCGTATCAAACTCCTAACTTGGGTTTTTGCAAGTTGCCTTGGAGAAACAATCAAACTTTGTGTTTGCATTTAATTTTTAGGCACCTAGTGATTTCTAAATAGGTTGGAATGAACATTTGTTTGCTTTGATTGTTGAGTATGACATTGGAGTAGGAGAGTATGCTCTCATCCTTCTTAGGGTGATCAGAAATCCAGATCTTGGATACCATGCTCATGTCTTTGATTGTGTGTCTCCTTTAGAGGGCCTGCCTTCCCGACCACTTTGGTTTTGCAAGCAAGTGATAATCGTGAGAAGGGAATGACCCAAAGTGAGTATGGCTAGAATTCCTTGGCATTCTAACTCACTATAAAAAAATACCTGATGAGCGAAAGCTTTGAAGGAAGTGTTACGTGGGAATTGTAGTTACTTGGGAAGTGATGACCCTTGGACTCTTTCTCATATCAACATCTAAGTACGGCCTCTTGGTCTAAATCGTGCTTGCGCGACTACATTTGTTTGGTATCTTGATGGGCTTAATGTCTCAATCACGCTTGCGTGACATCAAGGAGTAATTCTTAACAGAAATCCTTATTAAACACTTTGTTTTTAGAGGCCAAAAACCCTTCTAGTTGCTTGAGAAGGACAAATTCGGATACTTGGAAGAGATACTAAGTTCACCATGGGGAGATTTCCATGGGGACTGATGCTTGGCTGCCCTAAGAAGTGAGTGTCATGGAGGGGAGCCCGTGGGGTCAAGCATCTATGTATTCTCCTTGAATCTCATAATGAATCTACCTCTCAAGTACCTAATGTCTTTGCCTACCATAAGAAATGTGGAAATGAGCATGATTGTCTTGAGTCTAAGTTGCAATATCTTGTATTCTTTGCTTTTCAAAAGTTGAATTGCATCCAATTTCAAAGAGCAAAACAAATTGATCTAACATAAGTTTAAACACAAGAGACATTCATCCAACAAAAGTTTATCAAGATTCAAAACTTATCTTCAAACATGGTTGTCAAAGATTGTTCAAAATCTTGTCTCAACAAGCATGTCACTTACATTTAAGTTCATCATAGGTTGCATTTTGCAAAAGTCATTGTCAAGTACCAAGGTTAGATTTCACCTAAGTCATATTCCTTTGCATATCAATAAGAGTCATCCATTTGCATATGTCCTCTTGCATTAAAGTTATATCATTGTCATACATTACTTACCCTAGGTCTCTTCATTAAGCTTAGGTCATTATCATATCATATTAAGGTCATTTGCATAGTAATTGTCCCTTTGCATATAGTGCCAAAATTAGGTTTTGTCATACTTGAGTAATCGTAATCTTTGATAAACCCTAAGTCATTGTTAAGAAGTCTAGACCTTATCAAATCTTTTGTCCTTTTGTCATCAATATCATTTGGTCAAACCTATCTTAGTATCCAAGCATATAGGGGAGACTTTGTCATTTGTCCTTTTGTCACTTGCGTCCTTTTGTCCTTTAAGGTCTAGATATCATTCCAATTTCCTAAGGGTCCCTCTCTTAGATTTGCATTTCAAAAGTTTGTCAAAATCTTTGAAAATAACCAAAAACATAGATTGCATGCTCGTCTATATATTTTGCATTTAGTTTCATATCATACATTATCTTTGAAAATTCCAAAAACATTGCATTTGCACAAGTGACATGCCTGTTGAGACAAGATCAAAATCTAAAAAGATGGGCGAATCAATGTATCAACCCATGGATGACATACCAAATTCACAGTTTCAAACTAGTCAAACAATACAAATTGAAGGTTCATCAAACACATCTCTACCACCATATGGAACGGTTCAACTTGGGCCACCTCCATTATATGAACCAGTGTTTGTACCTATGAAACTAGGACATGGGAGTGTTCCACCAATTCCAAGAGGAAGTGCGCCTTTCAATTTCAATCAACCACACCTGCAACATGACATTCAAAATCAAACGTTATATGAAGAACAAACCCTCTCACAAGGATTTGGTTCAGATCAAGGCTTTCACCAAGAAATGAATCCAAATGTCCAACCAGATTCCTCACCTGATTCTGATACTTCTGACGATGTTGACATGTTCCTTCAAGATCCGAAGATAACAAAAAAGATGGATAAGTTCTTGAACAAAGTCTTTAAGATGTTTCCACAAAAGTATCTTAACATGATGAGTAATGTGACATCTTCAAGTGACCAAATCAATGTGCAAGAACAACAAGGTGGTGAGTTGTTAAGTTTTTCCCTGCATCCAAATGAAGAAGATGCACAATAAGCAACTCAACCTACCTTGATGAGTAAACGTGCTTCAAAGGCACTGACAGTGACTATTCCTCAAAAGTCACCATTTGAAACGATAAATAATCCACTATTCAACACAACACCTGTGACGCAAGATCAAATGAAGAGCATGCAAGTATTCACAGCTGTCCCTCAACAAGAAGTGGTTCCTTACATGCATAAAGTGGGATCAAAATCTAAGATGCAGGAAAGCTTCACAATTGGAATGCCTAATGTTCCCAATGTCCAAAATAATTCCACGATGCAACAAAGTTCTTATGTCTCGTTAAGTTCAATATCTTTGCCGAATACTATTGCGACAAATCCTTCAATAATGGCAACACAAAGAGCTACAGATAGTGGTTTGCACCAACAACAATTCTTGCAACATTTGAGTAATATACAAAAGGCACAATCGAGTGTGCAAACAAGTAATGTGCAACAACAACAATTTCACATTCGACAACAAGTTGCAGCGCCTTCGGCACCATTACAAGTTAATACAAACTTGCAACCATCACAATGGATTGGACAAACAACACAACAAGTTAATGCAAGTGCTATACCCCATCCTAAGGAGAAGCAACGAAAATTACCTAAACAAAGTTTTTTACAAATGATGGGATATACACCACGACAACAATTGGCACAAAGTCAACAAATTCTGATCCGTCAGCCTCAACACCGACATGTGCCACAATATGTGCCAAGGCAAACAAGCTATCCTACTCTACAACCGCAATTGGTGCCTGTGCAATATCAACAACCTACTCAATTGCAATATCAACCTAGGCTCCAAGAAGCACAACAACAAGGTCAATATCAAGGCATACCACAACCACAGCAACAAGTGATGTACCAAGAACTTTATATGCCGGAAACACCAAAAACGGCTATTTCAGAGTATCAACAACCGATCGGAAATGCGATGTATCGACAAAGGATACCAACTGGGACTAATGATGGACCTCTAAATTCTGATACAATTGCACAACAACTTGAGAAGTTGCAACAAAAAGTTAACGCATTAGAAACTAAAGGAACAAAGAAGTTGTATACAGATCAAGATTTATGTCCTAATCCATTTGACAAGAGTGTATACAGGCCTCCATTCCCTAAGCATTTTGAGGCACCTAATTTTGAGAAATATAAAGGGAATGGCAATCCAAAAGATCACATTCGAGCATTTTTTGTGGCATGTACTGAGGTAAGCTATGAGGAGACATATCTAATGCGCTTATTTGCACGAAGTCTCATAGGACAAGCTATGGATTGGTATTCACATTTGCCAGGAAATATAAAGACTTGGTCTGAATTGGTTCAAAAGTTTTTATCTCATTTTGCGTTCAACATCGACAGTGATGTGACCATGTCAGATTTATGCAACACCAAGCAAAAGCAAGGTGAATCATTAGTGACTTTCTTGCAATGATGGCAAAGCTTGTATAGTCGTTCTTCTCTTGATATACCCGAAGAACAACAAGTGAATTTGTTTATCCAGAATTTGGTCCCAGAAATGATGTATGAGCTAAAGTTGAAAAGTCCCAGTACTATAGAGAAACTTATTAAGAAGGGAATGAGCATTGAAACGGCTCTGGTAGCTAAAGGAATTATCAAGCTCAATAAAGACAATGACAATACCAATTATTCAGGGGATAGAAATAGATTTTGGTATAAGAACAAAAATGTCACTAATGATGGTGTTGTGGATGCAAGGGCGGTGAATGCAAATCAACCCCCATTCACAATCAAGAAATTGAGTGTTCCTAATATGTCAACTATGGAACAAAATCAAGCACCAATGAGCAATGTTACTCAACAGTCACAATATCAACAACATGCTCAACAGCCGCAATATCAACAACATGCTCAACAGCCGCATACTCAACAATAAGGCCAATAGAAAAACCAGCATCGCAAACCCTTCGGATCGCGGGATGGGCCTCCTTGACAATTTACGCCATTGGGAGAGCCTATTGAGTTAGTAATGAGACAATTGATACAAGCAAAATTTATTAAGCTACCAGATATCAAGGCAGAACCAGTAGTAAAACTGCATTGGTGGAATGATAATGCATACTGTGAGTACCATCGGTCCAAGGGACATAAAACTGCTTCATGTTTCCAATTGAAACATATGATTCAAGATTTATTAGAGAAAGGAGTAATTGAGGTAGATCCACCCCATCCAACCTCCAACAATGATCATACCATTTTCAAAACTCCTTTGCTTGATCATGACAAGGGTAAAGCGTCTTCTTCCACCTCTGCTCAAACGGCCAATTATGCAAATACCGGTTATCACAATGTTATTAATTGTTTTCATGCGTCAAATGAGTATGTATCCACCTTGATAATAAAAGGACAAGATCCTTCTTGTGCAGTCACCACTCGTCGATCCAAGATAGTCCTGAAAGGAGCTCCTACAGCTCCTCCCAAGCCAACTCCTACAAGTCAATATAATCTTTTGGATCACCTAGGAAAGACACCTGCAGAAATATCAATCCTTGAGTTATTGAAAATGTCTCCCATGCATCGTGCAGTCCTGGATAAAGCCTTAGTTGAGTCCACTATTCCAACAGATATTGATGTTGACCAGTTTCCAGCTCAGATTGGACATTTAGCCATTTCCCAAAATGTCGCATTTTCTGACAATGATATCTCACCCGACAAGCTCCCTCACAATGATCCTTTACACCTTGAAGTCTTTGTTCATAACTGTAAAATTCGATGAGTCTTGATAGATGGCAGAGCAGGTCTTAATATTTGTACTTTGAGAGTGGTCATTGGCCTTGGATATACAGAAAATGACATTGATGCTTCCAAAAGAATAACAATCAAAGCATATGATGATGCTGAATGCCCATCCAAAGGGATAATTACATTTCCTATCAGAGTTGGTCCAGTGATGGAAAACACTTTCCTACAAGTCCTAGACCTTGATCTCCCTTATAATATGATTCTTGGCTATCCATGGATCCATGCAATGAAGGCAGTTCCATCCACCTATCATCAATGTCTAAAATATCCTTACAATGGAACTGAGATAACAATTCTTGGAGGTCCTAATCCATTTCAATTTTGTGCTACTCTAAAGGATACCCCTCAGCGGCAGGTCCCAGTCAACAGAGAGGCCAAATCACATAGCTATGTGGATCCCAATCAATTGTTAGAGGCTGTCAAAGGAAAATTGAAGATACAAGACCAAGGATGTGGAGAATATTCAATGGATCAGACATTCCTCATCGGGAATTTGCCAATATTTCCAAAATCATATGGCAAACCACATTTATTGCAAAAAGAACCTAAGGTCATTATTCAATATCAGCCTCCTACTACATTTACCAAATGGGGAGAACTTGACAAGGAAACTGTAGATGACAATGTCATAGATTGGATTTATAAAGATCCAATTGAGACCCCCCCTGTCAGATTGCCAGTGGAACGATATGGCAAAGGATTTACCATGCTGCAAAAGAAAGGATATGATGGTTGCAGTGGCTTAGGCCTAAACAACAATGGAAGGCTAGAACCTATCATACCCAAGAGATGACCTCCAACTTTAGGGTTAGGTTTTGTACCATTGCGAATTGGATCCACATCTACCAAAATGTCCACGTGTCGAAAAGGGCATGATTCTGACGATGAAATAACACCTGAGGATACCCGACCCGAGACTGATTCTAATGAATGGGAGTGGAGTTCTTTTTCTTCTAGCTCCTATGCCCTTGACAATATCTTCCTTGACCCTGATAATTTGCCCATGGAAGACAAACATGAAATAACCCCTCTTCCTAAAACATGTCCTCATGCTTGGATAGAGTCATTTTGGGATCCCAACTCTGAATCCGATACAAGCAGTTTGGATAGTGACACCACAAATGTTCACATTTTTCCCATATCAGCCCTCTCTATCCTTACAATCGATGATGACATGCCCCTCATTTATCCCCAGCTTATCCAACATGACCAACAAGAACCGCTCACATTGGACTGTTTTCAAAATGACGAAGCAATTGCAGAATTCCTGGGACTACGGGAAGGCATACCACAAGGCGATCATAAGGCAGGATTTGCTATCGACCTGGATTCCACAACATATTTTGGGGAGTCAACTCCCTCTTCCAGTCATGAAAAAGAAAAAGAAAATCAAAAGAATAGATCTTTGAGTGAAAACCGTAAGGCACTCTCTGATCATACAAAAGTAAAAATAAAAGACGTACCTGTGGGTGAAAACCTTTCTGAGGCGCCCAAAGGTGGAAGAGTGGATGTACCCCTATCAATTCAGGATAAATCAACACTGCTTGTGGAGATGACCGAGGAAATCAATTTGGGAACACCTGACAACCCTAAGGTCATTCATTTTGCTACCTCCCTGTCAAAACAAGAGAAGATAGATTTTATCAATTTCTTTCTGGAGAAGAAGATCAGCTTTGCGTGGTCCTATGCAAATATGCCTGGCCTTGATCCAGAGTTAGTCCTTCATCACTTGCCATTGAAAGCAGATGCTAAGCCTGTCAAACAGAAACTTTGAAAGATGCATCCCCAGGTGGCTCTTTTGGTTAAAGTGGAACTAAAAAAATTACTAGATGTGGGCTTCATCAGACCCATTGATTATGCAGACTGGATTTCAAATTTAGTACCAGTTAGCAAGGTAACTGGGGGCATCAGAATCTGCACAGATTTTAGGGACTTGAATAAAGCATGCCCTAAAGATGATTTTCCATTGCCAAACATAGACATCATAGTGGACATGACGGCTGGATATGAGATGCTTTAATTAATGGATGGTTTCTCCGGCTATAACCAAATTTGCATTACTCCTAAAGATCAACATAAGATAGCATTCACCTGTGCTTGGGGTACCTATTGCTGGAATGTGATGCCCTTCGGTCTTAAAAATGTAGGTGCAACATATCAAAGAGCAATGACAACAATTTTTCATGATTTCATGCACACTCTAATGGAGGACTATGTTGATGACTTGTTATGCAAATCTATTACCAAAGATAGTCATCTAGCTATCTTGGGCCCAATCTTTGACAGAATGGAGACCTACAAACTCAGGCTCAATCCAAAAAAGTGTGTCTTTGGTGTTACAGCTGGCAAATTACTCGGATACATTGTTTCCCACCGAGGCATTGAGGTCGACCCCGCCAAGGTCAAAGCGATAATGGATATGCCTCCACCTTCAAATCTCTGGCAATTAAGAAGTCTGCAAGGAAAGCTCCAGTCAATTCGTCGCTTCATAGCTCAGTTGGCCGACAAATTTCATTCATTCCAACATCTACTGCACAAAGGTGTCATTTTTAAATGGACTGAGCAATGTCAATCAGCCTTTCAAGCTCTCAAAGAATATTTGTTGTCGCCACCTATTCTAATGCCTTCGATAGATGGAAAGCCATTTTTATTGTATATCTCTACAACTGAAACAACATTAGGAGTTCTCTTGGCTCAACAAGATGAGAATGGCAAAGAAAGAGCTATTTATTATATTAGCTGGACACTGGTTGGTTATGAATTAAATTATTCAACTATTGAGAGGGCATGCTTAGCAATGGTATTTGCAACACAAAAGCTCCAACATTATATGCTAAGCCACCAAACATTGTTGGTTGCAAAAATTGACCCCTTAAAATATTTGCTTAGCCGAGCAGCTTTGACAGGTCATCTAGAAAAATGGGTCATGAACCTCAGTGAATTTGACATTGAGTATATGGAGCGAAAGGCCATAAAAGGACAAGTCATAGCAGATCAGCTTGCAGAGGCTCCTCTTTTTGATGATCATCCCATGTTAACTGATTTTCTAGATGAATCAGTCTTTGCTTTCACATCATCTACTGAATGGAAGTTATACTTTGATGGGTCCCATACCAAGTTCAGGTCCGGAGCAGGCATCTTGTTTGTCACCCCTCAAGGTGATGCTATTCCAAAATCTTACAGAATAACTTTCCCCTGCACCAATAACATTGCAAAGTATGAAGCACTAGTCACAGGACTCCGAGTAGCAGTCCACTGGAACATCAAGAATTTGCATGTTTATGGAGATTCTCAATTAGTCATCCGACAAGTGAATGATGACTACGAAACAAAAGATGAAAAGCTTATTCCTTATAAGCACATGGTAGATTTCTTCAAGACAAAATTCACAGCTATCCATTTCAATCAAGTGCCAAGAATGCAAAACAAGTCGGCAGATGCAATGGCTACAATCGCTTCCATGTTTAATATACCTCATAATATGGACAAGTGTGAATTCTTGGTCGAACAATTGCTGGTCCCCTCTTTTGACATTCTGACAGCTGATGTGATGTGCGTTCTTGTTGGTCCCAACTCCCCATGGTACAATGACGTATATCAATATTTGAAATCCCAGACCTTACCACCTAACCTTTCCGCGAACCAACGTCGAGCCTTTATCCGACAGACAGCCAAGTATACCATCATCTCCCTCATCCCCGTCGCCGTCATCCTCATCATCTCCCTCCTCTCCTGTGAGTGGGAATTCCTCCTGTCGCCTCAGTATTGGAATATCTGGATCTGTCAATGGCATTGGCCGTCGTCGTGCAAACCATCTCTCATACTCCTCTATCATCCCAGCGTTTGCCACATCTGATCTCCAATCCCACTGTCTCTGTTGTAGCTCTGCAAAGTTGGCATATGCTATGTGTGGCTGAATCATACTCCTCCACTGACTCGTCTCTCTGTGAGATCAGGCAAAGTGTGCAGTCCTCCTAGGTACATCCTGCCTCTCTCCAAACTGTCGTCTGACTCTCTCTGGCAGGTACATCTCAATCACTCTCTGGCAATTCACTGGTCGCCCAATCAGGTACCTCTCCTATCTACAATATGGTAACTCCTCACTGTCATCTGACCATCTTGGACAATCACGATATGGCCTCCATATGAACTCTCTCAGTCGATCTAGCTCATGTCGCCAGTATAATATGTATCCAAAAGGACCCTGTCTCAGTGCTCCACCATAGCAATACACATATGGTTGGTGTGGTACTACCTGTCTATCTATGATTGGTCGACATATGGCTATGTGCTCAAATGCCCATACCTGAAGCAATGTGACTCCACAGCTCAAAGTCTGCACTCCTTGATATGCTATCTGATGCAGCTGAAAATATAGCATAACAAGCACACATGGTCCCCATGCATACACCATCCCCTCTATCACCATCTACTCTAGCACTCTTCCCCATCCAATAGGGAATCCATGTCCTCATCTGTCTCCTGCTAACAGACATGCTATCACAACTGCTATCACCACACATCACGGATCATACTCTCCTGCCATTGTCTCCCAGCGGATCTCCCTCTCGACAATGTCCAGATCATTTGCGTTGCACTCAAATAGCCTGTATAATGCATCTCTCCCTATCACTGGGTCATACTCTATCATCTCTCCATGCATCAGAATGTGGAGGATATGCCATACATCCTCCAATGTCACTGTCACCTCGCCAGTCGCCAAATGGAATGAGGAGGTCTCTGAATGCCATCACTCTGCCAATGCGGTAAGAAATCCTGTGTTTGCCCTAATCTCGGGCATGTATGTGACATAGTATATCCCAAGTCCTGCTAAGGTATCTCTCTCTGTGCTCCTGAGTCTATGTCGTAGCATAAAGCAATCTGGTCGGTTCTCCCGTGTGAGCAACGGATACTGTCGACTCTGCATCACAATTGGGGCAAATTTTGTCAGTTTTAGGGTTTGCTCCTATAGGTTGCATTTCCTCATTTTCATGTCTAATCAGGGTGTTTTTCATCTCATTTGACCTATCCTATCCTTGTTCCCCCTTTTCGGAGCATTTGCATGCCGTTTTGAACCTAAATTGAGTCTTACATGCACAATTGTGCTTGTGTCTTGCCTCTTGCGCCTGTGTCTTGACTCTTGCGCCTGTGTACCCTTACACAAGCACAAAATACCTAACACAAGCACAAGATTCACTCTGCACAGGCACAGAAGTCAGTTTCTGCATTTTCTGTGGGCCCCGCAATGTCCCGTAGTGTCCTTATCCAGAGCAACAAATTCTCCTCCTTGTCTAGTGCAAATGAGCAATTTTTCACTCTCTTGGTCTCATTTATAGATCTTTGTTAGTGTATAGATGGACATGCACTCTCTTCATCTTATGTTGGTCGCGGTCTTTTGCATCTTCAATTGCTTGTCCTTCATGCATCCAATCTCCGATTGTCCGTCTGTTCGATCCCATCATTTTTATCGATCAATTGGCCTCTTTTCTGCATGTTTCCAGCCAATTCCTCGAGGGGGCATGCATATGTCATTGTTATTGTCTGGGGAATTTTCATTATTGTTCTTTGAAACAATGCTTAAAATCGCATTGTCTCAAAGAGGGGCAAAATGTAGACACCTAAAAATGGTCAATGTTTGCAAAGTCATACTTTAACATTGGCGCATTGCCTCATTTTAGGTTTTTGCGTCGCATTAACATTTCTCCTATGATTCGTACTTGGTCTTTATCATTTGCGAGCATTGAGTCATTCTTCTACATTCTTCATTTATCTCACTCTCGAATTTGGTCTTGTCGACAACACTATCCATTCATGATTTTAATCGATCTTATCTTATTGCATCAATGTGCGTGCTTATTTGTCATCATTTTGGACATCGTCAATCCTAATGAGGGTTTTTTCATCCTATCAATCTTGCGATCAATTGGTCATCGATCATGGTCCTCTTATCAATCTTGTTATCTGGTGATCGATTTATCATCAATCCTTCAATCTTGTCGTTTAACGATCGATTTGTCATCGGTCGTTGTCATGTTCGATCTTGTCATTTTGCAATCAATTCGTCATTGATCGTGGTCATTTTCAATCCTGTCATTTTGCAATCTATTTATCATCAAATCTTGTCATCTTGTTTGATCTTGTCATTTTGCGATCGATTTGTCATCGATCATTGTCTGTCTCAATTATGTCAATTTGGATCAATTTGTCATTGTTCCTCATCAATTGGCGCATTTTCTCAATCAAATCATTTATCACATTGGTCATTTATCAATCCAAAATCAAATCATGATCGACATTAATCAATCTTACATCAAGACCTAATTGTCATTCTCGCATTGTTAATTCATCTTCTAAGGTTTCATGATTTAATCATTTAACCTTGTGTGTGT
Source organism: Cryptomeria japonica (assembly GCF_030272615.1). Lineage (NCBI taxonomy): Eukaryota > Viridiplantae > Streptophyta > Pinopsida > Cupressales > Cupressaceae > Cryptomeria > Cryptomeria japonica. The sequence goes on along the minus strand of NC_081412.1, from coordinate 141,594,858 downwards.
CATTTCTTCCTCTAGGATTAATAAATTATTTATTTATCCTAAGTCTTCTTGTCACAATTAAATATTCATTTAATTGGCTAATTATTCCTCTTTGTGAATTAATTAATAAATGAAAGATTATTAATTAATTTACCTAATTCCTAATTTCATCATTTATTAATTCCTAATTTTCCTAATTCCTCCTATTTTCTAATTTTTCTAATTTCTTAATTCTTAATTTCAAATTCCTCCTATTTCTCTCCTAAATTCATGGAAATGACATAGAAATTTGTCATAATTTGTCATAATTGACAATCAATCAATTCTTGACATAGAAATTTGTCATAAATTGTCATAAATTATCAATCAACAAATTTTGCATAGAAAGTGCATAATTTGTCATAATTTTTCATAATTGACATAATTGATTTGCAATTTCCATTTGAATTGAATCATGCTAATCTTGTCATCTCTCCAATTCTTCTATAAATTGGATGATCTTCATCAATCAAGGCTAATTGGTAATTGGTAATTGATAATCAGGCTATCGAATCTAAGCTTCTAGTACTCTTGATCAAAAATCCCGTCTACTTGCTTTCAATTGTGTGTGCACTTTTAGGTGAGATCCACAACCATTTGAAGAGGAAAGAAGAACAATGGAGCCGCGTGGAAGGAGCATTCAAATCGTCATCTGGTTTGCACAATCATTAGTTTTGTATGCTTTGTTTTCATGTCTCTATTGAATGTGTCTTAGGATAGATTCATTGCAATGAATGCATTTGTGATTGAGCTATTATGTTTATCTTGTTTTGTGATGATTTCCTATTTCCTAACGTACAATCTCTAATTGCCTTAGTTGAACTGATCTTAACAATACAATCAAAATTAACATGACACAACCTCTTATGCCATAACCAAATCTCATCAATATGAGCAACCAAACATGTCTTATTACCAGTGTTCAAGTAAAAGATATTACCTCCAGTCTGAATACCGGTTGCAATCTCCAAACTAGTCTTTTTAATGATTTTGCATTTTCTATCTTTAAACTGAAGTTGGAAACCCTTGTCCACCAATTGACCAACACTCAAAAGATTATGCTTTAAACCTTCTACATAATAGACATTATTAGTATTATGCTTACCATCCAAAGAAATAGTACCTCTGCCTTTGATCATACATGCTTTGTCATCTCCAAATCTGACTTGACCACCATTGTATTCTTGCAAGGACAAAATATTTCTCTAATCTCCAGTCATTTGATGTGAGCATCCACTATCAATTACCCATTCATCCTTATCTTCAAATTTTGTTGTCGGGGCCTTTTCTTCATTCATGATAGCCGGTTCTGGTTCATCTTCCTTTAAAGAATATAACACCCATTCCTTTCCATTGCTAGATCCACTAGCAGAGTCTTCTCCCGGTTCATCCCCAGAGTCATCACTTACTCCTTCCTCATCCTCTATGTAGCATTGTTTACTTTTCTTGAATCTATATCTATTCTGGTTAGGCTTAAATGATTTCTTAACTCTTTCTTCAAATCTTGCATTCCTTTCAGGACTCCTAGATGCAAAATGACCAATCTTATTACTTGCAAAAAATTTAAAAGGTGTTTTTCCTTCATACTTACTTCCTACCAGTCCTTTAGGCACTCTTCTAGAAAATAAGGCTTCAAGTTGCTCAAATTCTTCATCTTCTTTCCTCATATCTTCCAATTCTTTTGCATATAAGGCTTTCCAATCACTTTTTCCAATAGATGATGCTGCATGAAAAGCAAGTTTAGATTTAATAGCTCTAGAAGATCCAAATTCTTGAAGCTCAAAAGCAAATAATTTCCCAATCAAAATGTCTTTGTTAACTGAAGTGTTTGCCATTGTTCTCAACTCATTAATTGTAGTTTCCTTCATCTTGTAAGTCAATGGAAGGGCTCTCAAGACTTTGGAAACTATTTCATCTTCACTCAGAGATCCTCCACAACATTGAATTCCCATAACAATCTCATTTACTCTTTCCATAAACAGAACAATTCTTTCATTTTCTTGCATCTTCAAGTTTTCATATCTTACCCGGTATCCATCAAGTTTAGAAATTTTGATAGTAGGATCACCTTCATTCAGAGTTTTCAATTTATCCCACATAACCTTTGCTGATGATTTATCAGTCAATCCCATGATTTTCTGATCAGTAAGTGCACACAAGAGGGCTTCTCTAGCTCTGCAATCATTTTTAGTATTCTTGTCTAGGTCTGCAGGAGCGGGATTGCCAAATGCCGGATCATAAGGTGTGTATCCTTTCTTAGTGATCTCCCAAATATCCTTGCCAAGACATCTAAGATGAGTCTCCATTCGAATTTTTCATATCCCATAATTTGTTCCATCAAGCTTAGGGATTTCTCTTCTGAAAATAGTGGTCGGTGGATTTGAAGTGTTAGCTGCCACAGGATCTACCTCAAGCGGTTAAGCTTCTACAAAAGAGGACCAAAGCTCTGACACCAATTGTTAGGATAACTAGTGAACAACTAAGAGGGGGGTTGAATCACTTGTTAATAGATTATATCAGTTAATCCACTTAATAACCTTTAACCAGATTAAGTACTGGTAAAACAAAAATAGATGTCGATAGGAACAGATACCGGTAAACAATACAACTTAACAATTAAACAGATAATCAATGCAAAGCAACCAAACCACATAACACCATGATTTTTATGTGGAAAACCTGGAAAGTGAAACACCACAGTGGGAAGCCTACCCATAGTCAGATGATACTGTAGGTTAGGAAATAGGAAATCATCACAAGACATTATAAAAACTAATAATCAATCACAAGTGCATTCATTGCAATGAATCTATCCTAAGACACATTCAATAGAGACATGAAAACAAAGCATACAAAACTAGAAAATTATGCAAACCAGATGACGATTTGAATGCTCCTTCCATGCGGCTCCATTGTTCTTCTTTCCTCTTCAAATGGTTGGTTGTGGATCTCACCTACAAGTGCACACACAATTGAAAGCAAGTAGACGGGATTTTTGATCAAGAGTACTAGAAGCGTAAATTCGATAGTCTGATTAAGGATTATTAGTTAAGGGATTTGATTGAAGAAATTCATCCAATTTATAGAAGAATTGGAGAGATGACAAGATTAGCATGATAGTGATTCAAATGGAAATTCAAATCAAGAATAGCAAAATTCTGACATGTCTATGACAAATTGCTATGCAAGGATTTATGACAATTTATGACAAATTCTATGTCAAGAATTTATGACAATTTATGACAAATTTCTATGCAAGGATTTATGACAAGATTTTGAAATAGAAATAGACATTTAGGAATTTAAGAGAAATTAGAAAATTAGGTTAGAAATGATGACTTGGAAATTAGGAAATTGATGAAAAATAGGTAAATTAATTAATAATTTCTCATTCATTAATTAATTTACAAAAATAGGAGGAATTAATTAGCCAATTAAATAAACATTTAATTGTGATAAGAAGACTTAGGATAAATAAATAAATTATTTAACCTAGAGGGAAAATGACAAACAAGATTAAATGAATAAATCATAAAACCTTGGAAGATGAATTAGAAATGCAAAGACGACAATTAGGTCTTGACAAAGGATCGTTGATATTGATTCGATCATGATTTTGAATTGATAAATGACCAGTGTTGATAAATGATTTGATTGAGATTGGTTGACAAAAATTAATGACAAATTGACCAAATTGACATGATTGGAAAGGACAAGGATCAATGACGAATCGATGGCAATATGACAAGATTGACAAGGACAAAGATCGACCAAAATCATGACTGAAGGTTGTTGTCGACAAGACCAAATTTGAAGGCGAGATGATAGAAGAATGACTCGATGCTCGCAAATGATAAAAACCAAGTATGAATCATAGGAGAAATGTTAATGCGACGCAAAAACCTAAAATGAGGCAATGCGCAAATGTTAAAGTATGATCCCGCAAGCATTGACCATTTTTAGGTGTCTACAGATACTTCTCCAGAAAGTATGTGATACAATGAGGGGCCTGCACATGTAGGAAGGTATAGTGCCTAGAGTGCACTGCTCATTACAAAAGAGTCTCACTAACTATAGAGAGGTTATAACCACCTCAAGATAAATGGACAACAATCCAGAGTAATGAAATATTAGAGATAACATCTACCATTCTTGATTACAGTCTCGGTTAAGCTCAATACTAGAGGCCTTTAACCTCTTCCTTAATCCCAATTCGATCACCTATGATAGACCAAATCTCTTTCGCATATGATATTGCATTTCATGACCATGACACTTATTCCCCATGATCTACAATGAGATCTTACATCATTTTATACCAACCCTAAGGCCTAAACCAATTAGGTTGGCCACCTGAAATATATTACAATAAGATCATTACATAAATCCATATTACAATGATATGCCATGTCGGCTTAAGACCAAAACAACAATAACCAATCCATAGAACATCCTGAAACATCCCGGTAACATGTAGAGTACACATTAATATGATACTGTTCCATAACCTACATAGGCACCAAACCTATTTTGGGTCCACCACGTCAAAGCAATGTCTCCATCTAGTTGAAGCATGATCAAAGAACCTCTTCAGCATCCTAAAAGCCGCACCAACACTACTTATGCATCTTGTCAAGATTCCTTATTGAAATCTTTGCCGGTAAAAACTTAAACCAATGTCAGTATGGGTTTACAAGAGTGTATGATAGAATCCAATTACCAAGTCAGTACCAACTGACCAAAACATGCTCCAAGAACATGTAACACATAAAATCAAACATACTCTATTGATCCAAACATGTCAAAAGTGTCCAACAAATAGTCTCTTCTACGGGTAACACTAGATCTTCTACCAGTAACCAAACTTGTTTGTCAGTAACAAACCATAACAACTAGTGTTGACATCAATGACAAAACATAAATGCAACACATAATCAATTCATCTATAATGCCAATATAGCCGATATGTATATTCATATTGTAAATATCTTTGTAAGATGACAGAAGGCATGATGAATTGTAAAGGGTATATAGGTCAGTTGGTTAGATCATTTTGTGATGTAATGGTATGGATGTGAATATGGATGTTATGTAATGCAAAATATATTAGAGAGATCACGTATGTGAGGATATCTATATAAGGGGTATTCTGATAAAGGGTTTAGGGTTTTAGACTGGAACAGACAGAGCTTAACCGAAATTGTATTCAGGCATACAAGATGCTACCTTTGCAGTCCAATCTTTTCTTCAGATTGTAGTATGGATTTATGTGTAGTTAGTGAGGCTCCTTTTGTGATTGAGCAGTGTGCTCTAGGCTATAAGCCTTCCTGCAAGTGCAGGCCCCTATATTTTGTAATATCTCTTCATATGGCCAGTGAAATGATATTGTGGGTCACAAATCCCACCATGGTTTTTCCTCTTTGAGTTTTTCTACATATATCTCTATGTGTTATGGTGTTCATTTATGTGACTATCTTATTGGTTTCTTTACTTCTTTCAATTCTATATGTACTGGTATACTGGCTGGTGTATGCATATTTTATTAAGGCTAAAATTGATCATTCTGGTATAACACTGATTCACCCCCCCTCTCAGTGTTATTGGATTCCAACAATTGGTTTTAGAGTCTTGTGCCTCGGAGGTTTAATAGCTTGAGGGAGATCTTGAATCCAAAATCCATGGATATGGGTTTGGAAAAGCAACTTGGGATGGCACTTAAAGATTATGATGCTGAAAGGATGAAGAACTTAAAGCTACAAGATGAATTGAATTCTGCTAAGGAGTTCATTCTTGTCCTACATGAGAGGTTGTTATCTATTCAAGCTAGGAGGAAGGAACTTTTACAAAAAAGATGATGATGAGAAAGATGCACTTAAGGAATAGTGTCAGAAGCTGAGTCAGGAGAACATGGCCATGAGAATGTCTAAGGAGATTGAAGATCAAAAGAAAAAGGAAGAAAATCGTGTTGTATCTCTCAAGAACAAATTTTAAGAATGTGGTAGGTTGGTTCATGAGAATGCTATGTTGAAGACTCATTTAGTACAATCCTATAGTAAGAATAAGAGCTTGAGAGACAAATGATAATTCCTAGAGATGATATAACTATTGCGAGTATAGAGAAATATTCAAGATCAGTTCAGCACAACTAGATGAGTTATTGAAGAGACAAACGCAGAATGGAGATTCTAATGGACTTAGATTTGAGCAAGGACAGAGTTCCTATACTACAAATGAAGATCAAAACTATAAGGCATCGGTAAGGCAGTTTAATGCTTATAAATTTAATGGTAGATGTTTTGTGTGTAATAAATTTGGTCACATGGCTAGGCAATGTAGAAACAAAGCAATTCAAAACAATAATTCTACTCTCGGTCAATGTTATAAATGTAATAAGAATGGTCATAAAATAGAAGATTGTAGAATGAATGTAAAATGTTATGCATGTGGAAAATTTGGACATATGGCTAATCAGTGTAGGTCAAGCAATTATACTAATTTTAGCAAATCAATTCAAAAGAACAATGTTACATGTTATGCATGTAATGAGGTTGGACATATTGCTAAATTCTATAGAAGTAGAAATCCACTGGTTGGTAATGGAGGATCAAATAAAAAAGGGAAAGAAAAGGTTAATGAAATCTGACAAGATCATACCCAGAGATGGGTTAGGAAGTCAGAAGAAAAATCAGCAGATGGTAATGCACCGGTTACTTATCTGGTAGAGGAAGTTTCTCCTACACCAGTAAGAAGCTCAATCGGTAACTAAGGTAGATGCCTTAGGGGTAGGAAAAATTCATGAAGATGTTTCATATGCCCTAGGAAGAGGTTCTAGAAGATGTTCTAGACATTGAAGATGCTTATCTGGCACAAAGATGTTTGATCGAGATCCGGTATCTTCCACCTGTAGTCATTGATGTCAATGAAAGATTAGGTTTTTATTGGAGGATAAAAGGTTGAATCTACTACATTTCTAATCACCTTGCATTCAAAGAAATTAAGAGTGATTCAGAGTGATTAAGGGTGATTCAGTGCAATCAGATATCTTCTTGAGAAATTTCACTAGTGATTGGAAGAGGTCTTTAGAGTTTTTCACCAACAACGATTCACGGGTATTTATCTTTAATCATGAAAGTGAGATCATCATCTGTACCTATCTTTGTTGCAAACCTAATTGTTGTTGAGGTCAAGGACCATCCCAGACTGACTTTCAAGTGATATCTGCATGTTGCTACCCTGGATGATTCAGTTGGCACTTTTTCCCATGTCCCGGAAGGAGTTGTGTATGTTGAAGATGTAAGAGCTTACATCCATTGTCACATTGAGGATTTGGGAAAAATTGATATCAAGAACAAGTACATGAATGAGATAATGGGAGATTCTAGAAATATTAAACCTAAATACAAGCACATTGAGGATTTAGGGTTTACCGACATTCTGGATATTCTGGAATTTGAAGATGAAATTGTTAGGTATGTTTTGAGAAAAGTGCATGGAGAGTTTATCTGGTTAGATAGACCATATAGATTACAAAGGAGGCCATCAGGGCAGTCACTGGTTTACCACAGGTTGGGCAATGTTCGGATAAGAAGGTTTCTAATGATCATGTCAACAAGATTATCGATGCAACTTCAGATAGGCGGTCAATGAAAATCTGTACTATCACTGATACAGACATCAGATTCAGAAGCATGGTCATTGATTACAAGGTAACTCAATCAAACTGACTAAATTTTGTTTCTATCTCCTGCATTTTCACAACTTATAAGATGATGAGAGAAAATGAGAAATTGGATCTATGTGGTTGGATGTTGGATAAACTATTGATAAACCTAGCAAAGACTAAAGGAGAAAAGAAAGGGAATTTATGGTATGGTAACCTAATTGTCTGTTTAATGCTATTTTTTTATCAATGAGACTCCCGGTTTTGGGAAGAGACAATGGGCATTTGATATCTTGGTAGGGAGGCAACTGAAACAATAAATTGCTACATTGGGTAGTTAGAGAGATGACAAAGTATGGGGATATTTTAAGGCATTCCAGAAGGCTATGAAATCTAGAGAAAGGATTCCTAAGCACATTGTTGAGAAATACTCAACTGACATATGCTTCATGGTGAAGAAAGATGAAACACTCATGGAAGCGGTCAAACCTCGAAAGATCTAGATTGAGGAGATGGGCTATGAAGTTGATGCATAGATTCTTGATGCTTATGAAAAGATGTTGATTGATGCACCTATTAATGAAGCTGAGAAACCCTATGGTATCTCTAAGCATAAGACAGAAGAGGTTGAAATTGAGTTCAACCAGAAGAAGAGAGAGAAGAAGGAAGGAAAGGAAAGTAAATTTATTGAGAAGGTTTCACAAGATATCAAAGCATTATTTGATGTTGTCCCAGAGAAAGGCAGAAATAGAAAAGAACCAAAAATATTTATTGAACCTATTGGAGTTGAATCTCCAACTGAAGATAACACACCCCTGGCAATCAAAAGGGAAATAAGGAAGAAAACTAAAGAAACCAAGGTAGAGGCTACAAAGAAACTGATTAGGAAAGTTATATTCAAGTTACCGGCATAGAAATGAGCTCCAAAAAAACAACTTCATCCCCATCCAGTACTGGAAGAAGAAAGAAGAAGGATGACATTGATCTAGCAATTGAATCCGGTAATGTATCTATCATTCCACCACAGACTTGTGCATAATTAGTTGATGAGATTACTAAAGATGTTATGTTAAATAATGTACAATTTTATTTTGAACATTTAGAGAATGATGAAAAAGAGAAGTAGAGGAAGTAGTATTGTTATATTTGGATATTTATAAGAAAGCCTTGATAGAAATTGAAAACCAAATACTAGCACAGTTGTATGATATGTTAGATGCTAGGAGACTATCAGCAATGTAAGAGGACAATCATATAAAGATACAAGAGTTGTTATTTGTTTGTGTTTCTATTACTCCTCAGGAGATGGATAAGACACTTGAGGTGGCAGATAAGAAATTTTTTAACAACAAACATAGAATAATCAATCTTATGTTAGGTAGAGTAAATGAGACAATCAAGGAGACCCACAAGGCATGGGTTAAGTTATTTGAAGAGAACCATGGATTTTATACTTCACCAAAATCTAAGATAGATACTACAGACATCCCGGTTGAAGGAAAAGGAAAGGGTATTATGGGTACTTCACTCTAAATTTTGAAAAAAAATAAGATAGTGGAAATTAAGCCCCCGATAGATACAAATGTACAGACAAAAATTGAGATACCGACAAATACAGAGAGTGTAAAGGTTGATAATGTATGCGATACTAATGTTGAGGACAACAGGCCTCCGAATACAAATGTATAGGATGAGGTTATAGTTCCTAGGGAGGAATCGAGAGTTACTGAGGCTGCACCAAGTGGTGAAGCCACCGATGCAAGTGAGGAAACTATAAAGGTTAAAACATAAGAGGAGAAGAAAGGGGAATCCGACATGGAACCGATAGTGAGTCCATCATTGTTTTCAATTAACACCTCGGAGGTTGAAAATAAAAGTATAACCGAGATGAGTCCTATTGAACTCATGATGATGGCTGCACATAAAAAGTTGAAGGAAGGATCTATGGATAAAGGTGATATGGATCAGTCTATCACTATTTTGCATAGACTAGTCCCAGAGTGTAAGTTTGGCAATGAAGAGAGCCCATCCAGAAATCTTAAGACAATCACTAAACATATTTCAAAGAATTTCCAGTCCTTGCAACAGATTTCAAACCGACAAGCACTGGAGAGGTTCACATAGGTAAAGAGAGCTACATTTGATCAAATAATTGAGTTTGAAAGGAAGGATATTAATGATAAGCTAAAATGGATAGATAATTATTTAAAGCAGTACACAAATATTTATGAAGTATGTTGTAACACAGATGTTCTTACATTTAACTTGGACAAGAAGATTACGAAATCTCAGGAGAAAATTGCAAGTATAGCGAATTCTTTTGATGGATTGAATTCATTGACTACATCCATTGATGGTCAGATTTTGGTTTTGGAAGCCCAAGTTTTTGCTCTTGAGAAAGAAAAAGATAAAATGATAAGAAGAGCCAGAAGTCTCAGAGGTTGGATTCACTTAGTGTACATAACAAGGAGTGTATAGATATGGTTGGTAAGCCCACACCGATAGAGTTAAATGAGAAAGAGTCATTTACACATATGATAAATGGACTTGTATCTATTTCTAACACTTTCAAATCTAGTTGGGATACTTATCTTGAGCTATCAAAGAAGGCATATCCAGATATTTTTAAAAATATTAAGCTCCGGTAAGGTATTGTTGGGATATTCATTGTACAGTCTTTCATTCTTCATCCCGGTTTTAGATTTTTGGTATTCTTTTTGAAACTTTGATGGAATTGATGTTAAAGGGGGAGAGATATAGATGTGAAAAAGAAAAAGAGGGAGTTGTATACATTAGGGGGAGATATGGAGTATTTTTTATTATGATCATAGATGAATATTCAGCTTAGGGGGAGTAGGTTCTGGATGAAACCGACAGATGAAACCATGATCATTTTTCACATGAGTGTTTCCATCAATGCCAAAGGGGAGATTGTTGGCAATTGCCACTCAATTGATTGGTTTCACTATGTTGTCATTGATGGCAACATGGTAGTTTATAACGGCTTCATGTTTTGGTTCAGTTGTGTACCAGGAGGCACTTCACAGACACTTCACTGACACCAACACCGATACCATCAGGATGGAAGGAATTCTTAGATTATCGAAAGTGTAGGCAAACATGGTTTAGAATAAGGTTATTAGTATTGAAGGCCAACATCTTTTGGATCTGGCATTGACAATTGTTTTTGATATTCATGTATTTATTTTATCTAGCCAACATGCATATTGATATTGTAAATATCTTTGTAAGCCAACATAAGGTATGATGAATTGTAAAGGGTATATAGGTCAGTTTGTTAGATCATTTTGTTATGTAATGGTATGGATGCAAATATAGATATAATGTAATGTGAAATATATCAAAGAGATCATGTATGTGAGGATATTTATGTAAGGGGTATTTTGGTAAAGGGTTTAGGGTTTCAAACCGAAATACATAGAGCTTAACTGTAATTGTATTCATGCATAGGAGATGCTATCTTTGCAGTTCAATATTTTCTCAAGATTGTAGTCTGGATTTATGTGTAGTTAGTGAGGTTCCTTTTGTGATTGAGCAGTGTGCTCTAGGCTATAAGCCTTCCTGCAAGTGCATGCCCCTTAATTTGGTAATATCTCTTCATATGGCTAGTGAATTGATATTGTGGGTCACAAATCCCACCATGGTTTTTCCTCTTTGAGTTTTTCCACGTATATCTCTATGTGTTATGGTGTTCATTTATGTGATTTTCTTATTGGTTGCTTTACTTTTTTCAATTCTATATGTACCGGTATACCAGTTGGTGTATGCATGTTTTAATAAGGCTAAAATTGATCATTCCGGTATACATTGATTCACCCCCCCTCTCAGTTTTATTGGATTCCAATAATACACTTCTTCATTCTAGTAGATGTCCATGTATGCTTTGCTTCATGTCATTTACAAAGGTATTTGAATGTATCTAAGATTGTTCATAAGGCATGTATATTGTTGAATGAGCCTTGGAATTGCACATATATGAAGTAATTTGTGTTGATTGTTCAAGTGAAATTTAGATCACGCACATCACCTTAGATTAGTTTAATTTCATGTTTTTTTTCTTCCCTTTTCCCTTATAGTAAATGAAGTTCCATATTCTAAAATATCGGAGGTTACTAAGTGAAAATGCACAGGTCCCCCAGCACCGAGTTTTCCATAAGGCTATGTGTCTAAAAGCAATTTTAGACATCAACACATCCATCCACAAATCTTAAATATGAGATATTGTTAGACAGTTCAAATTACCAGAAGACAACTACGAGGGGGGGCGGGGGGTGAATCAGTTGTCACATATTACCGAAACCATTAGCAATTTAAACTTTAATACTGAAACACAAAACATTAATACCAGAATAGCAGATAAAACAATTAAGAATAAACAATAATCACAAAAAAAAATACCATCCACATAGCACCAAGATTTGTACGTGGAAGACCAGGTAAAGGGAAAAACCATGTTGGGAAGCCTACCCATAGTCAGATAATACTTCTACAGTAAGTATGTGAATTAAAAATGAAGGGCTTGCACTCGCAAGAAGGCCAACAACCTAGAGCACACTGCTCATCACAAAAGGAGCTTCGGTGACTACATAGAAATCCAAACTACAATCTGGAGAAGTGTTGAACTGCAAAAGATATCATCTCCTATGCCTGAGTACAGTTTCGATTAAGCTCAATACCAGAGGACTAAATCCTCTCACATAAACCCAATTCAATCTTCGATGATCGACCAAATCCTCTACCTGAATGATATTACATTATTTTCACATTACATTCCTTGACCATGACCTCTACTAATAACCATGATGATCTACAATGAGATCTTACATCTATACATACAAACCCTTGACCATAAACAATCAGGTTGACCACTAGACAATAAACCAATTACATGTAATTACAAACCATGTCAGCCTAAGACCAAAAAAATAATATCAAAACATAAGACATCCTAGAAATACATCAATAGGTCCTATCCACACGTTACATTAAAGTCGGTCCATAACCTAGATCAATCGGGACCAAGTATAGGTCCATACACTACAACAATGATCTTCATCTGCTAAGTCTAGAACATGATCATCAATAACATCCTAAAAATCCACCAAAAGCTGCACCAACACCACTTATGTAATTCATCAAAGATCTCCACCAAAAGCTCTGTCAGTGAAACCCTCATCAGAACCAGAAACCAAACTTCTAGGAAAGCAGGATAGCATTTGACCAGACAAAAAATAACTGACCAAATACAAGCATGAGTATTATGAACAAGCCAATTCCATCACCAAACTATACTGGAGCCTACCAGATCATGTCGGATCCGAGTTAACTAGAAACCACTCAACCTACCGGGACTAGAAGGGTGTCGGTAAAGCATCCAAACAACTAGTGTTGGCATCAATGACAAAACATCAATGCAACACATAATCAATTCCACCAAATGGCCAACAATCTCCCCCTTTGGCATTGATGGCAAAATTAGATGTGAAAAACATCTAAGTACCAAGAAATGCTAAACAAGTCTCCCCTAATGGAAGACAACCAACAATCTCCCACAAATAGCTCTGAATATTAATATCTCCCCTATAAATAATATCTCTGTAAATCTTTGAATTTCTTTTCCTTTTTCACAACAATATCACTCTCTCTTTCTTTTTCTTTTTCTTTTTCACATCAATATCACTCCCCCTTTAACATCAATGCCATAAATCTGACAAAAATATCAAAGCAAAAACATAAACCACTAAATCACCAAGTTGACTACTGATAACTCAATGATGAACCACTATTACCAAACTGGTACTGAGAGGGGGGGGGTTGAATCAGTACAGACACAAATATAGTCCAAAACCGGTTTGTTAGCAAACACTCACAATGACTGATAAACAGAGATACCGGTAAAACAGAGTGCAACCGGTAGCATCCAATATAGCTCAATCAATCATGAACCGGTCACTCACTAAGCTTTTCTCTTAGCTCAATACCACATTATCATAATATTATCATGCATGAACTAGTAGACTTAACCATCAAATCTTCACAACAGTGAGTTCAATATGTTTTATAGACAGGCATAAAACATAGAAACTACATGTGCATAACAGATAAAACAAAGCATCACAAGACAAAAAAATTTCACATGACACACATATTTTTCACATGGAAACCCAACTGGGAAAAACCACGGTGGGGATGAATACCCACAAGCTACTTTTTGAACTCTTTAGAAGTCCGCTCTGTTAAGAGCCTTATCCGGTTAAGAACATTACAATAGGTTTTGGTAGGAACTGATCCTATTAGGGATCACCCGGTTAAGGGTTAAACCCGGTAGGGTCACCTTGTTAGAGGATTTTAAGAACTCAATAGCTGAAAGGATCTCCTAAGCTTCTATAGCTTCTCATAATTCATTAGCTTCGAGTTACCCGGTTAAGGGATTTATAGCAAGTCGGTTAAGACCACCCGATTTAAGGGATTTTGAATCAAGCCAATTAAGGCTACCCTGTTAGGGGATTTTGCAACTATTGAAGTGGTTGGAGAACAACAGGTATTACAATGATCTATTAACAACACTTAATACTAATACAGATCCATTTAGGCTCCTCTTTTCCTTCTGCACATACACTTTGTAGGTATCTCTTCTCTCCTATGGTTTTGCAAGAATCTTGTATCACTTTCATTGGATACACACTCACAACTTTTGCCAACAACTTTAGACATAAACCTAACATCGACCTTATAGGGAACATACAGGTCAGTAGCAAAAACCTTAAACCCTAAACCTATTAGGTTGAGCAATTCAAACGGTTTGATCCTGACTGTTGAAACATACTGCATTAAATGCACCAGTCTTGAGTCGATCTCAAGACATTCTCCATCGTCCATTATCCACCGTTTCCATGGCGGCTGATAACCCATCATGCGTTATCACCATTTGATAGACTTCACACATTCCCAAAGTAGATAGGAATAGTCTTCTTCATGCAAGATCCTTCACGCACACAAAATTTACGTGGCAACACGATCTGTCCTCCATCATACTGCTAACTCATCACACAAAGATCACTGATTGAGTTGCACAGACTTGAGATACTCCAACCAAAAACCCCAAAGTGGAAGCTTCCTTACCAACCGGTAGTCATACAGTGCTTCCATGTGCCAGTTCCCATAACTGCATGCCGATTCACTTTGAACACATGTGTTGCTTCACTTTGGCATATACCAGTTCACACATATGCCGGTATCTCTTTCTTCACTTATCTCATGTGCCGGTTCACACTATGTCTCATATTGACATCAATGACAACATACAATATCATTATGTCTTCATGCCAGTTTACATAAGGCTCATGCCGGTTCACATAATGCTCATGCCGGTTCACATAATGCCAACAATCTCCCTCTTTGGCATTGATGGCAAGATACAAAAGATATCTTCTCTGCTTCACATCTTCTCCCCATTTGTTGCAGATATCTTTTCGCTTCACTTCTTCTCCCCCTTTGACAACAATGCCAAAGTGGAGGTACAATTATCATTGTTTCCTCATGCTGCTCCCCCTGAGAAGTAGCATCCTTAAACACACCAATCAACCAAACATTTGTCTATCTAGTACTTGACTGATGTGGAACAACCACTTTTTAGTTCACCTCCTGAAGGGGCAATACCCCTAATTCACCTCTCAAATGCACAAATGTTGTCTTTGGGAGAGGCTTGGTGAATATGTCTGCTAACTGCTCCTTACTGGACACATGCTCCAGTGCAATCTCTTTATTCTGAACCTTTTCCCTCAAGAAATGATACTTAAGCTCAAAATGCTTGGTTCTAGAATGTAAACCGGATTCTTTGATATATTGATAGCACTTGTGTTATCACAGAATATACTTACTGGTTCAGATACAGGGATCTTGAAGCCTTCCAGTATATGCTTCATCCAGACTGTCTGAGTGCAGTTCATGAAAGCTACAACATACTCCACTTCTGCTGTAGACTGAGAGATGCAACTCTGCTTTTTACTCATCCATGAGACCAGTCTACCACCGAGAAAGAATGCACCACCGGTTGTGCTCTTCTGGTCATCCACATTACCAGCCCAATCAACATCAGTGAATACTTTCAGATTGAAATTATTGTTGTATGGGTACCACAATCCATAGTCAATTGTTCCCTTCAGATACTTAAGAATCTGCTTGACTACACTCAAGTGAGATTCTCTTGGACTCTTCTGGAACCTTGCAGTGATGCCAACTGCATGTACAATATCCAGTCTGCTATGCACTACATAATGCAACTTACCAATCATTGATCGGTATTCCTTCTCATCAACCAGTGCAGAATCATCTTCCTTTGTCAATTTGCAACCGGTCACCATCGGTGTACCAATCGGTTTGCTATCTTCCATGCCAAAAGTCTTCAACACCTCTTTGACATATTTGGACTGAGTGATGAAGATTCCATCTTTCATCTGCTAGATCTATAGTCCAATGAAGAACTTAATCTCCCCTATGAGTGACATTTCAAACTCTTTCTTCATCTCATCAGCAAACTCATGACTCATCTTGTCATCTCTACCAAAGATGATGTCATCAACAAAAACTTCACAGATTAGGATCTGATCTTCTTCAGACTTCAAGTAGATATTGCTATCTTCACTTGTTCTCTCAAATCCAATCTTCACAAGATGGGAATGTAGGTGCTCATACCATGTCCTAGGTGCTTGCTTTAGACCATATAATGCTTTGTGTAGCCTACATACCATGTCACTATCTTCAGATAGGGTAAACCCATCTGGTTGCTCAATATATACCTCCTCTTCAAGTACACCATTTAGGAATGCAGATTTTACATCCATTTGATATACCTTGAATCTCTTAAAAGCTGCATATGCCAGAAGCATACAAACTCCTTCCAATCTGGCTACAGGAGCAAAGGTTTCCCCATAGTCTTCACCTTCTTCTTGAGCATATCCTTTGCATACCAGTCTGGCTTTATTCCTAATCACTGTGCCATCCTCATTCAACTTATTTCTAAACACCCATTTGGTACCAATGACATTTTTATGCTCTGGTCTGGGTACCAAGGACCATGTACCATTTTTCTCTATCTGGTCAAGTTCTTCTTCCATTACATTGATCCAGTCTTCATCATTATGAGCCTCTTTGAATGATTTAGGCTCAAATTCAGAGATCATACATAAGTTTTCTCTGATCTTTCTTCAAGTAAGGATTCCTGCATCCTTATCACCTATGATCTGCTTGGGATCATGGTTCAACTTGACATATCGAGGAATGGTCTTAATTGGTTCTTCTTGCTTTTCTTCTGCATCCTTGTCTTCATTAGTATCAACATTCACCGGTTCCGGAACACTGTTACTAGTGCTCAATTGACTGACAACCGGTTCCCAGAAGGTTGCAACCGGTTCATTTACAACTTGCTCACTGCCGGTTTTCTCAGTCTTCTCAGAGGATTCATCAACTCTTACATTGATGCTTTCCATAATTCTTTGAGTCCTATTATAGTAGCACTTGAAAGCTTTACTCTTGGTGGAATATCCTAGAAATATTCCTTCATCACATTTAGCTTCAAATTTTCCCTAATGTTCACTCCTCTTGATGTAACATTTGCTACCAAAGACCTTAAAATAGTTTACCACAAGGGTCTTACCAGTCCAATACTCATAAAGAGTTTTGTCCTTGCCCTTTTTGATGAGTACCTTGTTCATAGTGTAAACTGCAGTGCTCACCGCTTCTCTCCAAAAGGTGTGAGCAACCTTTCCTTGGATCAACATAGTTCTAGCTGCTTCAACCACAGTCTGGTTATTCCTCTCTGCTAGGCCATTCTGCTGTGGAGGCTGGGGGGTAGACAACTATCTCTTGATGCCAAATTCTTCACAGTACTTGTTGAATTCACTGGAAGTGAATTCCCCTCCTTGATCAGTTCTGAGACACTTGATCCTTTTACTGCTTTCCTTTTCCACTAATGCTCTGAAAGCTTTGAATTTCCCAAAAGCTTCAGACTTTTCTTTCAAGAATGTGACCCACATCATTCTTGAGCAATCATCAGTGAGAATCATGAAGTACCTATCACCCTGTACACTTCTAGTTTTCATAGGACCACATAAATCAGTATGCACAAGATCAAGCAAGTTGTCAGCAGTGAAGGATTTACCTTTAAAAGTTGAGGAAGACATTTTCCCCAATTGACATTCTCTGTACAAGGTATTATCCTATTTCCTCAGCTTTGGCAACCCTCTAACTGCCTTGATCTTACTAGCCTTCACAATGTTGTCAAAGTTCACATGGAAGAATCTCCTATGCCATATCCAGCTATCATCAAGCTTAGCCATAAGACATGTACTTATATTAGCATTTAGATGAAATAGTTTACCTTTAGTCTGCATGCCGGTAGCTACCAATTTACCATCTTTACCTTTGATTCGGCAAACTCCATTCTTGAATTGCAGAGTGAGTCCACTGTCATTTAACTGGGAAACACTTAGAAGGTTGTGTCTGAGACCATCAACCCAATACACATTGTCAGCACTACTCTTTCCATTCAAGGAGATGGACCCTCTGCCTTTGACCATGCATGGTGCATCATTGCCAAAGTGAACCACACCACCATCATACTCTTCTAATGATAGAAACTTGCTCCGGTCACCAGTCATATGGTGAGAGCAACCACTGTCAATGATCCACTCATTGGAATCATCAAACCGGGAGACAAGAGCCTTCTTGTTTGTCACATCTTCCTTTACAACAATGAACACAATGTCTTCATTCTCTTCATCTTTTGATTCCTCATTTGTGACACCTTCATCAACTGCCACAAAACAATTTCTCTGGTTTCCTCCTTTGAATTTCTTGAACCTTTCCGGTTTGTCCTTGTTGTCACTATTAGGACAGTTCATAGCAATATGTCCTATCCGGTTGCAGGAGAAACATTTCAAAGGTAGCTTACCTTTGTATTTACCAATTCCTTTTGGGAATCTCCTGGCTAGAAGAGCTTCAAATTCCATTAGAAACTCTTCATCCTTCATCTCTCTATTCTGACTAGGTTCCCCACTAGTGCTAGCCTCTTTTCCTTTTCTGGATGGTATAGCAAAATCTTTAAAAGCTGATTCTGACTTTTGAACACTACCATCAAAGCTATTCAGCTCATAGGCTGTCAACTTGGCTATGATGGAGTCCAAGGATGCCTTGGACTTGTCTATTGATCTCAGCTCCTGAATAGCAACAACCCTTATTGCATAGACCGGCAACAGGGATCTCAGGACTTTACTTACCACAGTGGAATCTTCTATTTTGCCACCTGTATTCTTTATTTCTCCAACAACTGTTTTGATTCTTATTCCATATTGCTGAATGGTCTCTCCTTCAACCATCCTCATGTCTTCAAACTTTCCTCTCAAGCTCTCTTCCTTAGCCTGTTTTACATGCTCATCACCACCATAGATATTTTCAAGAGCATCCCATACTTCTTTGGGATTTGCCTTGTCCTGAACATCAATAAACTCAATGTTAGATAGACTACTGATGAGGGCTTCCATGACTTGCCCATTTTCTTGTATCTCTCTCTTTTGGTCATCGATGAGAGTACCGGTAGGAACAACATATACATTTTCAACATAACTCCAGTGTTGAACACCCATGCTTTTGATGAATATCTTCATCCTGTCTTTCCATATACCAAAGTTTTCCCTGTTGAACTTTGGACCTTCCCTCTTCATCATTTGGCTAGGATCTTTTCCTCAAGCGGTTAAGCTTACAACATAGAGGACCTGGAGTGCTCTGATACCAATTGATAACTCAATGATGAACCACTAGTACCAAACTGGTACTGAAAGGGGGGGGGGTGAATCAGTATAGACACAAATACAGTCCAAAACCGGTTTGTTAGAAAACACTCACAATGACTGATAAACAGAGATACTGGTAAAATAGAGTGCAACCGGTAGCATCCAGTATAGCTCAATCAATCATGAACCGGTCACTCACTAAGCTTTTCTTTTAGCTCAATACCACATTATCATAATATTCTCATGCATGAACTAGTAGACTTAACCATCAAATCTTCACAACAGTGAGTTCAATATGTTTTATAAACAGGCATAAAACATAGAAACTACATGTGCATAACAGATAAAACAAAGCATCACAAGACAAAAACATTTCACATGACACACATATTTTTCACGTGGAAACCCAACTGGGAAAAACCACGGTGGGGATGAATACCCACAAGCTGCTTTTTGAACTCTTTAGAAGTCCACTCTATTAGGAGCCTTGTCCAGTTAAGAACATTACAATAGGTTCTGGTAGGAACCGATCCTGTTAGGGATCACTCGGTTAAGGGTTAAACCCGGTAGGGCCACCTTGTTAGAGGATTTTAAGAACTCAATAGCTGAAAGGATCTCCTAAGCTTCTCTAGCTTCTCATAACTCATTAGCTTCGAGTTACCCGGTTAAGGGATTTACAGCAAGCCGGTTAAGACCACCCAATTTAAGGGATTTTGAATCAAGCCAACTAAGGCTACCCTGTTAGGGGATTTTGCAACTGTTGAAGTGGTTGGAGATCAACAGGTATTACAATGATCTGTTAACAACACTTAATACTAATACAGATCCGTTTAGGCTCCTCTTTTCCTTCTGCACATACACTTTGCAGGTATCTCTTCTCTCCTATGGTTTGGCAAGAATCTTGTATCACTTTCGTTGGATACACAGTCACAACTTTTGCCAACAACTTTAGACAGAAACCTAACATCGACCTTATAGGGAACATACAGGTCGGTAGCAAAAACCTCAAACCCTAAACCTGTTAGGTTGAGCAATTCAAATAGTTTGATCCTGACCATTAAAACATACTACATTAAATGCACCAGTCTTGAGTCAATCTCAAGACATTCTCCATCGTCCATTTTCCACCGTTTTCATGGCAGCTGATAACCCATCACGCGTTATCACCATTTGACAGACTTCACACATTCTTGAGGTAGATAGGAATAGTCTTCTTCATGCAAGATCCTTCATGTGCATAGAGCTTACGTGGCAACATGATCTATCCTCCATCATACAGCTAACTCATCACACAAACATCACTGACTGAGTCGCACAAACTTGAGATACTCCAACTGGAAACCCCGAAGTGGAAGCTGCCTTACCAACCAGTAGTCATACAGTGCTTCGATGTGCCAGTTCCCGTAACTACATGCTGGTTCACCTTGAACAAATGTGCCGCTTCACTTTGGCATATACCGGTTCACACATATGCCGGTATCTCTTTCTTCACTTATCTCATGTGCCGGTTCACATTATGTCTCATATTGACATCAATGACAACATATAATATCATTATGTCTTCATGCCAGTTTACATAAGGCTCATGCCAGCTCACATAATGCTCATGCCGATTCACATAATGCCAACAAGTACTCCCCCTGAGTAGTAGCATCCCACATCAATGCGAGAATGAATAGTATCTCTGATAATGTATGCCAGAATTATGCCAAACTGCATCAATCAAGTCTCTAGTGGAGGGGCAGAAACTCCCAATCTGTCTCTCAGGTACTCGAATGATTCCTTGGGCAAAGGTTTAGTGAAAATATCTGCAATCTGCTCTTTAGTGCTCACATAAACTAGTCTAACATCATTTTCTTCCACCTTCTCCTTCAAAAAGTTATACTTGATAGATATGTGCTTTTTTTTAGAATGAAATACCAGATTCTTTAATATATTAATAGCAGGAAAGTTGTCATAGTGAGTAACTATTGGTGCATCACAATCCTCCTCTATATCCTTCAACATTTGCTTCATCCATAAAACTTGTGTACAGTTAGTAGTAGTAGCAACATACTCAGCTTCAACAGTAGATAAAGAAGTACATGACTACTTCTTGTTGATCCATGAAACCAACTTCTTTCCAGGAAATAAAGCTCTGCTGAAAGTACTTTTCTGGTCATCAACATCTCCAGCCCAATCAACATCTATATATGCACATAAAGTAAAGTTATCATCCTTAGGGTACCACAACACATATTCTGATGTACCTTGCAAGTATCCAAAAATCCTTTCCACAGTCATCTCATGATTTTCTCTAGGATCACTCTGAAATCTTGAAACAATACAAACAACATTCTTAATGTCAAACCTAGTCTGAGTCAAATAAAGAAGACCTCCAGTCATAGATTTGTATCTTGTAGGATTTACCTATGTAGAAACATCTTTTCTAGTCAATTTCTCACTTGTAACCATAGGAGTACTTACCGGTTTAGAATCTCCCATACCAAATTTCTTCAACAATTCCTTAGCATATTTAGTTTGACAGATGAAAATGCCTTTGTCAGTCTGAGTAATCTGCAAACCTAAGAAAAATTTCATCTCACCAATCATAGACATCTCAAATTCCTTCTCCATATTCTTAGAAAATTCTATGAATAACTTGTCTTTACCTCCAAAAATAATGTGATTTTATAATATAAATTATTGTCAGCACTACCCTTAGTAAAACCAAGCTTCAAAAGATATTTATCCAACCTTCCATACCAAGCTCTAGGTGCTTGTTTCAATCCATATAAAGCTTTCCTTAACCTGCATACCATATCTATATCATGTGATAGCGAAAAACCAACAAGTTTCTCAATGTAAACTTCCTCATCAAGATCCCCATTCAAAAATGCACATTTAACATCCATCTGATAAACCTTGTAGTTTTAATAAGAAGTATAGGCAAGAAATAATCTTACAACTTCAATCCTAGCTACAGGTACAAAAGTCACTCCATAATCAATTCCTTCCTTCTGAGAATACCATTTACAAACCAATCTAGCCTTATTCCTTATAACTTGACCATCCTCATTCAATTTATTCCTAAAAGCCCATTTAGTTCCAATAACATTTTATTTTTAGGTCAGGGAACCAATGTCCATATGCTATTTTTCTCAATCTGATCTAATTCTTCCTCCATAGCTTTCAACCAATATTCATCTTTACATGCCTCAATTATTGATACCGGCTCAACTTGTGAAATTAAACATACCTTATTAGTTTTCAGTCTTCTTCTTGTCATCACTCCATTGCTCTTATCCCCAATGATTTGATCTTTTGAATGATTCAATCTCACATACCTAGGAGTCTTCTGACTTTCTGTTCCTCTTCTCTATTCTTCAGTTACTGTAGAATTCTCTGATATTGCCAGAGCAACTGGTTCAACTCTTTATTCTGGTAAAGGTGCTATCAATATAGATATAATCATTTCCACTATCGGTTCCTTCTCATAAACTCTGATTTGACTTCTGTTCAACTCATCTGCTTTGACATTAGCACTCTCACAATTCTCTGCAATCTCTTGTTATAACATCTATATACTTTTCTGTCATTAGAATAACCAAGAAATATACCTTCATTACATCTAGGATCAAATTTTCCAATGATATCATCTCTCCTTGATATAACATTTACTACCAAAAATTCTGAAATACTTAACTGTAGGGATATTCCCAAACCATAATTCATAAGGTGTCTTACTAGTTTCTCCTTTGATATGTACTCTGTTGAATTTATAAACCACTGTACTTACTAATTCTCTTCAGTAGATATGAGGTATACTAGCTTCCATCATCATTGTTCTAGGAGCATCCAAGATAGTTTTGTTCTTCCTTTCCACAACTCCATTCTACTGAGGTGTCTGGGGAGAAGAAAATTGTCTTCTTATACCATGCTTGTCACAAAAATTATTAAACTCACTAGATGTGAATTCACCACCATGATCTAATCTCAAACATTTAATCTTTAATCCTGTCTTAGTTTCCACTTTAGCCTTAAAGATTTTGAACTTTTCAAATGCTTCAGATTTTTCTTTCAGAAAAGTAATCCACATCATTCTAGAATAATCATAAATGATTAGCATGAAATATCTATCACCTTGAAAACTTTTGACTCTAGTAGCGCCACACAAATCAGTATGAATAAGATCAAGAACATCATTTTATTTATCTTGTATACTCATAAAAGAGGTTCTGATCTGTTTACCCATTTGAAATTCTTTACATACTGGATTATAGGGCTTCATAATCTTAGGTATATCCCTAACTACCTTAGTTGAACTGATCTTCAAAATGCAATCAAAATTCACTTGACACATCCTTTTATGCCATAGCCAACTCTCATCAATCTATGTAATCAAACATGCCTTCTCACTAGAGTTCAAATGAAATATATTACCTTTTTTCTGTGTACTGGTTGCAATCTCTGAACTAGATCTGTTAATGATTTTGCATTTTCTATCCTTGAACTGTAATTGAAATCCCTTATCTACCAATTTTCCTACACTCAAAATATTATGCCTCAAACCTTCAACATAATAAATATTGTTAGTATTGTTCTTACCATCCAATGATATAGTTCCTTTTCCTTTGATCATACATGCTTTGTCATCTCCAAATCTAACTAGTCCACCATCAAGAAACTTCCCTTTATCTCCAGTCATATGATGTGAATAACCACTGTCAATTACCCATTCATCGTTGTCTTCAATTTTAGAAGCAAGTGCCTTCTCTTTAGGTACACTCTCTTCTAGTGTCAGATGATCTTCCTTGATAGCCAGGAACACCCATTCCTTCCCATTACTGGATCCACTAGTAGAGTCTTTTGCCAGTTCATCATCAGAATCAGTAATGCCTTCCTCATCCGCTATGTAGCATGATTTGTCTCTTTTTTTCTTGTATTTATACTTGTTCTTATATCCAAGGTTAGGTTTAAATGATCTTCTAACTCTTTCTTCAAATCTTGAATTTCTTTTAGGACATCTAGATGCAAAATGACCAATCTTATTACATGCAAAATATTTAAAAGGATTTTCCTTCATACTTACTTCCTACCGGTCCTTTAGGTACTCTTCTAGAAAATAGTGCTTCAAGTTTCTCAAACTCATCATCTTCTCTCTTCATATCTTCCAATTCCTTTGCATATAAAGCTTTATAGTCTTGCTTACCGATTGTAGATGTAGATGCATGAAAAGAAGGTTCAGACTTCACAATTCTAGAAGGTCCAAATTCTTCAAGCTCAAAAGAAGATAGTTTCCCAAACAAAGTATCTTTGTTGACATATGTATTAGCCATTGTTCTCAACTCATTGATAGCAGTAGCTTTCATTTTGTAAGCTGGTGGTAGGGCTCTCAAGACTTTAGAAAAAAATTCATCTTCTCTCAGAGTTCCACCACAACATTGAATTCCCATAACAATCTCATTTACCCTTTCCATGGATGCAGTAATCCTTAAGTACAGTTCTGGCTAAGCTCAATATTGGAGGACTAAATCCTCTCACATAAACCCAAATCGATCTCCAATGATCAACCAACTCCTCTGCCTGAATGATATTACATTATTCGCACATTATATTCCTTGATCATGACCTCTAATAATAACCATGATGATCTACTATGAGATCTTACATCTATATATACAAACCCTCGACCATAAACAATCAGGTCGGCCACCAGAAAATAAACCAATTACATAATTAAAAACCATGTCGGCCTAAGACCAAACAAATAATATCAACACATAATACATCCCGAAAATAAATTAATAGGTCCTATCCACATGTTACATTAAAGCTGGTCCATAACCTAGATCAATCGGGACCAAGTATAGGTCCATACGCTACAACAATGATCTTCATCTTCCAAGTCTCGAACATGATCATCAACAACATCATGAAACTCCACTAGAAGCTGCACTAACACCACTTATGCAATTCATCAAAGATCTCCACCAAAAGCTCTGTCGGTGAAACCCTCGTCGAAACCGGAAACCAAGGTTCTAGAAAAACATGATAGCATCTAATCACTTGACCAAAACCAACTGACCAAATATGAGCATGATTATTATGAACAAGCCAATTCCATCACCAAACTATACCAAAGCCTACCAGATCATGCCGGATCCAAGTTAACCAAAAACCACTCAACCTACCAGGACCAAAAGGGTGGCGGTAAAGCATCCAAACAACTAGTGTTGGCATCAATGACAAAACATAAATGCAACACATAATCAATTCCACCTAATGGCCAACAGATACAACATTGAAATCCTAATTAAGGGTCAGCCAAGATAGAATAAGCAGTATTACACAAAATAAGCCACTCAGAGGTCTAAAATATTAAGATTGGTCCACTCCAGGAGACAAAAAACCAAAACATATCACAATACATCCTTCCATGAATGATCCAACAATCCACACACACTAACACATACTCCAAAGGGCATTACAAAACATAACCTGTAGAAATGATAACCGGTTAGCCATATAACCTCTTCTGATGCAAAATAATCCATGTGGATCTCCATATGCCATGGTGAGACCCAAATTAACATCTCAATGTATCTTCCAACACATATCCAAACCAAAATAATATGATCCATTAAATTGCAATACAATCAACAACATCTTTAGAGGGCACCAAAAGTATTCTAGACCACCCTATTTATACAAGAGGACACAACCAACACCAAAAACATTAACTGCAAATCTAGACCAACATCCATCCAGATAACCAAGTCTGACAAAGAAATTTCCAGACTAGCATCCATCTGGATAACTGGGTTTGACATTAGTGACAACCATACAAGCTCATGCTATCAACAATCTGGACAACAATCTCTATCGTGTGCCTTACATATCCTGGAATTTGGAACTGGTTGTAACCTCCTGCTTGATCAACATGCTTTTGCCCTAAAATAATCTCTAGTACAACAATTCTAAAGCTATAAACATCATGTTTATAAGAGAGTTTATATTTCAGACACTACTCTGGAGCCCCATAGCCTTTTGTGCCCATTATTTTATGGATTTAGAGGTATGTGTCATGCCAATCAACATGCCTAGAAGACCCAAAATCAACAAGATTTACCTTATTATCATTAGGCACATCTAGCAGACCATTATGAGGCTTGAGATCAATGTGAGTGATTTTATTTAGGTATAAGAATTTAATTCCGTTCAGTATACCAATTATCAATATAAACCCTTACTTTAAACTATAGGAAAATCTCATACAATCTCCTATCAAGGAGTCATCTAGAGAACATCCATCTATCATCTGTATCCGAAGATGGTTTGTCTATGTTTATGTGCTCCTTTTCTAGCAGAAATTCCATTTCATTTTCCATCCATATTTGGTTTCAGGGGATCTATGTTATGTTTCCTTTATAGCTAAATATTTACTTGTGCAATGCATCCTTCCCCACTTTGATGGAACTCTTGGCAAAAACTTTTGATATAAATTATCTAATAAACTGTGACGTTTGTAAAAATTTGTGTAGGTACTCATTCCTGCACAAAGGAGAGACCTCCAAGCTTCTCTAGAATTGTTCTCCTCTTTGCAATCCCATTCATTTAAATTGTATTGTGAGACTTGCTATTTGGTCTTGCTTAAACAACTGACTCTACTTGTGGGTCCACTGCTACCATAAACTGCTTCATCATTTGCTTCACCCAATCCATCAAACACTGGATCGTTAGTTGATAAGGCTATTTGTTGGTCACCAATCTATCTGCGTTTTCATCCATAATACCATATATTCCATGAATTTCATTTAAATCGACTATTACTGTATGCCCACTATGAGGTCTATGTTATTCATCTCGCCAACTCCATCCCCAATTGCCATGTAAAAATACATGTCGATAAAACTGAATGCCACCAGTAAAGATCACAAAGGACATAAAAATTGGGAGAATCCAATTGTTTACCTATACCTACTAGCTCCTCCAACTCCTGCAATGTACTGGTATAGACCTTGTGGGTAGTGAGTTCTCTTGCATTGGTATCTGACAAAAAGTTGACATCCAACATTATCCGTCGACCACGACAATTTTGTGGTTGAACAAATTCAAAGGGTACGAAATGGGTCCTCTTCTTTGAAGCATATGACAGACCAATCAAATTTTAATTACGCAACGCAAGGATGTAGAACATGCTAGAAACCCAACTGAAATACCATCCTATTGCTTTCACAAGTCAATTAAGCTTAATTTTATTTGCTTCCCAATATTTCTAAACCTACTTACATGAGACCCATCTCCCACACTAATACATTTGAGGATATAGAAGCACAATTTCATTATTTTTATATTATTCCTTTTTTTAATCTTTCACTCTTCATTTTGTGTGCTCTCTCACCTTACAGTTTCCATTTTGCAGTTGTCTTGTGAAGAGAATAGGAACATTCTTTACAATTTTAAGATTTTTTAAATAATAAGAAAAGATTCAAAAAAATTTCTTCTATCTTGAGTCTTTTAGAAAGAAGAATAATTTAAATTATCATGACCACAAAGTCCTTTATTTCTTAAAATTGTACAGAATTTATCATATTTTTTATGTTTTGTTATTTTGAACTATGAAATTCCTTTTAAACAGTTCAAGATATATATTTTTTACATTATTGATATCAAATTTTCATAATTTATACTATTGATCATTGTTATTTCTGGATTAAATTGTGTAAGATTTTTTTTATCAACATATTCAGTCACACTCTATGATCCATTGTTAGAAAGCTAAAGAATTCAGAAAAGATGAAGAAGATTCATCAAGAAGATTTTTGCATTCAATTTTAACTTTCATAGGAGATAGCCAATATTATTGAGGATTCAATTGGTGAACAACTTAACCAAATTCAATAACATCAAATATCCAAATTATCCAAATATTGGGAATCTTAAGTTGATTTATGATTAATCTCAGAGAAGTACATTAACTTGTAGTTAAGAGGGTGTTTAGGTATTCACAAGGTACTTTTAAGTATTTTCTATGTTTTCATGGTTATCATATTAGACCTATACACTCAATTAGTATTCATGGATGTGTGGAGTTAGATTGGACAAGTGCCATGGACAACAAACTATTCACTTGTGGATGTATTTTCATGATTTTTGGTGTTGCTATTAGTTGGATGAGCAAGTGGTAGGGTGTAGTCACATTGGCCACTACAGAAGTAGAGTACATGGTAGCTATTAATGCTTGTAAGAAATCCATTTTGATTAAAAAGATTTCTAATAGTGGTTTTGATCTAGGAGATATTATTATTTATTGTGATAATCAAAGTTTTATTTTCTTAGCAATGAATTCTACTTCCCATGATAAAACAAAGTATATTGATATACAATTTCATTTTGTTTGTTATAATGTAGAAGATGGAAAGGTGAAGTTGGAGAAAGTTGACACTTTGATGAATATTGTAGATGCATTAACAAAGATAAGGAGCACAAATAAATTTATATGGCGTTCTAGTTCTATGAGATTTGGGGCCTTGAGGAGTTTATTGAACTAGACTCTTGATAGGTCTTTGCAAGTGAGAGAATGTTCTCAAGATTAGGGTGTCTCAACCCTTGATTCCTAGCATTAATTAATTGATATATATATATATATATATATATATATATATATATATATATATATATGTACGTATTGATTTGTATTAATTTATATCAAACTTCCTAAGCTACTATTTTGTTGCCGAAAACATTCCAAGTTCTTGTTGTAGTGTGACAAATCTTGAAGAGAATAAGCTCTATAATTGTATTGTAATTTATTTATTACTAAATAATACATTGAGTTGCATGTTTGGAGTGTGGGTCTTTTTGCAATGCTTTAAATGTTTGTATTAATTTGTAAGTGCATTTTTCTTTTTTGTTGCAATAGTTAAAGGTTTTAAAATAATTTTTGCATCTCTCTCCTGATTAGAATGGTGTAGGAAGCTATTTATGTGCACCTAACTTCCTTTTAATTATAGCAATGTTCATAGTTTAACATAATAGTTTATAAAGTAATCTATATGTCACATTACTATGCAAAAATAAATAAGATAAAAGATTTGTTTTAATTTTTTATTCTTTATGTTGTTATAATAGAGGTTATATTTATTTATACGATAGTTTATACATGGAGGCTTCACTTAGTGAACCTGAGTTATAGCACGTGCATTCATGGAATACTAAAGAATCCCCCCATTTTAGAAAAATATTGCCCTAAACTCCTTTTTTGTCACCCCCTCCCAATACACAACCCGAATCAAAAGGCCTCCTATTTTCACCAAATATTGTATTTTTTCATAGTTGAAATTAAAAACCTCCTATACTCACCAATAGGCAATATATTGCACCCTATTTTTTGGGATATTAAACCCCCCAATATGTATGCACGTGATATAATATTGCCTAGCCAGTGAAGCCCCCATGAATTTATAATGAATAAAATAGTGCCTAAATTTCTAACCCATACTTGAATAATTTCCATTACATTAAATAAGATTTGCAATGTAACTTGGAACTATAGTCAATTCATAGATTTTAACATCTTAAACACAAAAATATTTCAATTATACTTCAAAATACGTATTATCTTTAAAAAAAATAATTTACAAGTATCAATTAGATCAAGTTCAAACTCATCTTACAATATAATTGAGAAGTGTAACTAAATGACATTTCTATCGAATGTCTACCCTACAAAGTATACCTTAAAAATACATCATCTTAAAAGAGAACTCCCAAATTTCATTTAGACTAGATCCAATGAACAATTATAATCAATAATAGAAACAAAATAAAGAGAACGACCTCTAAACAAAATGCACCCCATCATTCAAAAGAAATCATTAAGGGATGATTGCATTGCCATAAAGAAACAACCATGCTTTAAGGGACGGTAACACTTACTTTCCTTATCAATCTAACAAAAAAGTCGACATCCAACATTACCGCCGACCACGGCAATTTTGTGGTTGAACAAATTTAAAGGGTACGAAATGGGTCCTCTTCTTTGAAGCATATGACAGACCAATCCTAGAATATGCTACAAATCCAACTGAAATACCAATCCTTTCGCTTTCACAAGTCAATTAAGCTCAATTTCATTTGCTGCCCAAAAGCTCTCAATCTACGTACATGAAACCCATCTCCCTCACTCACTATATATTTCTAGATGAAGAACAACCATTTCATTATTTTGTATTCCTTGCTTTGTTTAATCTTTCACTCTTCATTTTGTGTACTCTCTCGCCTTACATTTTCCACTTTGCAGTTGTCTTGTGCTTTCAATCTTGTGAAGAGAATAGAATCATTCTTATAAGTTTTCTTCAAGTGGCCAACTTTAATGATCATGTTCTTTGTCTTAGCAATCTTTACAGTTGTGGGAGTGTATCTACTCTTGAGACTATGGCATCATTCACTATTCTTTTCACGAAAAAGATTGCCACCAGGTTCCATGGGATGGCCCTTAATTGGAGAAACATTCCACTTTTACTCTGAGAATCCAAACACCTTTTTCGCTGATAAACAGAGGAGGTGCTCATCTCTTCTTTCATTTTCTTTTTTTGGTTTTGTATGCTTATTTTGATTCACTTGCGTTATATCTGTATGGGTTTTCTCTATCATTGTCAAATCTTTTAGTTCATATCTTTATATATTTTATTATCTATATTATTTTTTCTTACTATTTCAGATCATACTTAATGATTCAATCTTGTTCAAGATTTTGCTTCTGGATTTGATTATGTATGTTTTTTGTTGCCAACATTTTGAATCAAACTCTATGATCTGTCATCATTTCTATTCTTTAGCTATCTACCCTGATGATAGATCATAGAATTGGATTCCAAACATTTGCAACAAAAAAACATACGTAATCAAATCTAGAAATAAAATCTTAATCATTATGAACTGTGAAAACCTCATGAATTTAATTCATCTTATTATTATCTCATTTAATTATTAAATATTATTTTTTCTCATTATTTTTACCATACTAAATGATTCATCTTGTTATCTCATCTTCGAAAAAATAATTGAGGAATATAGCAAAGTAAACTAATTACTAAAATTAAGAGGACTAGAAAATTACACAAAGTTTCTCAAAGAGATTTCGTGGACATTTACTGACCATGTTTTGAAATAGCGGAAAAAAAAGCAACTGTTGACTTAGTGATATAAGATTGCCACAATCTATTGAATTTTTTGTAGTAGATTTCCGGATAAGATCGTGTGCGAGTTTTTAGATCAATGTTTCTCTAAAAACTCACACAAGATCTTATCCAGAAATCTACTACAAGAAACTATTGATTTGATAATTCACCTGTCCATTTTTTAATAACTTATAATAGTCTGTAAAACTAACCATAATATATATGGCTAATCATCTCTATCAACTGTAAACTAAATCTTGAAGTTGTTTGATAGGTATTGCATAGTGACGAATAGAAAGCTCTAGATTCAACATGATTGTTCCGCTCCTTATTCACGAATAGTAGTAGTCAAGCTAGAAAGGAATATTAACAGTTATATTGAAAATTTATTAAGTAAAATTGTATAGAGTTTCTTTAGGATTCGAGATTACGCTATATGATCTGTAAGGAAAAAATTGTATTTGTTTTGTTTACATAATGGTCCATAAAATTTATCATCAAATTAAGATTGGAATTGTTTTATTTTTAAAGTTAAAAATAATATTATTGAAGTAATAAAAATAGATTAAAATTATAATTTCAAGAATTTTTAAATAATAAGAATCATTACTGTAATATGAAAATTTCAAAAAGATTTTCTATATCTTGGATCTTATAAATATGAATAATTTAAATTATCATGGCTATTTAACAAATTTGTGCAGATTTACCATATTTTTAGATGTTGTTTTGAACTATGAAAGCCCTTTTATACATATGAAATATGATAAAAAAAACATTATACAGTTTAAGATATATTCTTTTTATATTATTGATATCAAGTTTTCATAATTCATATTGTTGTTTTTGAATTAGATTGTGTAAGAGTAGAAGATTTTTTTTCAACATATTTAATCATACTTTCTGATCCATTATCAAAATGATAAAAAACTATAGAATTCAAAAAATGATGAAGAAGATCCATCTAGAAGATTTTTGCATTCAATATCAACTTTCATAGTAGCTAGCCAATGATATTGAAGATTCAACTGATGAACAACTTAACATAATTCAGTAACAGCAATTTTTATTTTGTTAAATC
Organism: Cryptomeria japonica; assembly: GCF_030272615.1. NCBI lineage: Eukaryota > Viridiplantae > Streptophyta > Pinopsida > Cupressales > Cupressaceae > Cryptomeria > Cryptomeria japonica. Next base: position 141,562,125 of record NC_081412.1, on the reverse strand, counting down.
AGCAATTCAGCAGATGAACTTGTTGTCTTTTGGGGTGAATAGCTATGTAAATGTCATTTTGGTTTTGCAATTGATGGAAACTTGTAATGACTGTAGGTATGGTGATATATTCAAAACATATTTTCTACGATGCCCTTGCATTATGATTGCAAGCCCAGAAGCTTGCAAATTTGTACTGGTCAACAACTCCCAAATTTTTAAGCCCACATATCCTCCGAGCAAGGAGCGATTGCTGGGCCAGAATGCGTTATTTTTCCATGAGGGAGAATACCATGCACGCGTCAGAAAATTGGTTCAGTCTGCTATTGGTCCCAGTTCTATCCGCACCGTTGTTCCCCACATTCACCACATAGCCCTCAATATCTTGAAGACATGCGAAGGCCGCACCATAATTACCTTTTACGAGATGAAAAAGGTGAGTTGTATAATTTTTATTATCAATGTTTCAGATCAAATTATCATAGTGAATAGATTGGATGTCTGATAAAATTGACGATAGCTGTTAGTGGTAGACTTGAAGTTAGAAGATTTAGTTTTTCAAACTATTAGTCTCTAAAAAATTACCATTTTATTTCAATTACTTTATGCACTCAACTTAAATTTCTTGTGCTGCCTGGCAACGGCCAACATTCCATTTCTTTATATACATATATATATAGCATAATCCTTCAATTATTACAGAAAAATATGGTGCATCTAACATAGATTTGTGAATTGGGCAGTATGCATTTGATGTGGGAATTCGCTTCATATTCGGTCAGTTGGATGAAACATATAAGAAAGAGCTCATCGAATACTACAATATTCTGGAGATGGGTTACAATTCAATGCCTCTCAATCTCTTTGGGACTCGTTTCAATAAATCTATCAAGGCATCTATTCACTTTTCCCTTCTTTGTAAGATGCTTAGGGTGTGTTGATTTTGTGTTTTAACTTGTTGGCTCTCAATTCCAGGCGAGGAAGAAGCTCAGTGAGATAATGAGAAAAATTATGGCTGAAAGACGAGCCAATAATGTGGCACACAAGGATCTGTTGGAGTCATTAATGGCGTTCAGAGAAGAAACAGGAGAGGGTCTGAGCGAGGAGCAGATAACTGACAATGTCATTGGCGTGCTCTTTGCAGCTCACCATACAACGGCTACTGTTTTGACATGGTTTATCAAATTCCTCACAGAATATCCTGCGCTTCTAGAGGCTGTCACGGTTTGTGAGCTTAAAATATGTACTTTATGGAACATTTGTTGAGCAACAGTTCGTATGAATCAGTTAGGTTTCAAACATATAGAACTATTAATAGAACTACTAATTTGTGGGTGGAGTGGTTTATCAATTGAACTACTTTTCTTCTTTGTCTAGTCAATTGTTAGTTCAACACCCTCTTAAGTTCAACACCTTCTTAAGTCATATTACAGGTGCTTGGGATTCTAGTCTAGGTTTTATGTCATACGTTGAACTACTATTCAAATAAATCAGGCAGGATTCAAATTTAAGATCATCTATTTATTATTGGAGCGCTTTTTCCAACTGAATTATTAATATCTCTTTGATCAGTTCAATGTTTGATACCAACACGTGTTTAATACCACATGTTAAACTACAACCCATACAGATCAGTTAGGACTTGAATCTAAGAACATATATTTTCTGTTGGAATGCTCTAACAGCTAAGCTATTGATGCCTTTTTAATCAGCCCATCACCCTGCATATGACTTATATCCAACAACCATTGTTTTCAACTGCTAGTCATCATAATAGTTTTGGAATATACACTCTAACATAAACAAGTGGTTGAGTGAATTGTTAGTGAGTGTAGAATGAGGTGTCCAGTTTGTTGTCATCAGTTCAGTTTGTTGTCAATTCATTATCAATAATCTTTAATTTGCTGTCCATCAAATACAGTTAAGTGTCATATTATTTAATATAAATATAAGATCTTGTTGAAGTATTTCATAATTATAAGAATATATCTGTCAATGAATAAAGGATTAAGCATCAATTCGTTGTTCAGTTTCATTCTGTTTCAATCTTCAATTGATAATGATTGAAATTAATATTATCAGATTTCCACAATACATGAGACTAATGCTGATTGAGATTTCTTTTTTGTCCTTTCCAACTCCTCGCACCTCTCCTCTCTCACCCTTTTCTCTTTTTTTCAATCAATTTGAGTCTGCAACAATGATTATTTCTCATCTCTTTAAGCCCTCTAACATTTAAATGATAGATCATGTAGTATGATCTGAAACAATATATTGATGTTAAAAACTTACATAATCAAATTAAAAAACAAACAACAGTAATAATTCAAAATGTTTGTAAAAAAAACATATAATTTATTATTGCATCAGTATTTCACACACACTTTTGACCTACCTTAGGAAGACAAGAATTTACTTTCTGCTTTTGCCAAAGCTGCAGGATATTTCATGTCAAACTAACTTGAATGCATGCCTTGCAGGCAGAGCAAGAAAACATTCAACGAAACAAGGAAAACAAGCATTCCTTGATACTTGCAGATACCGAGAAAATGCCACTTACAACCAGGGTCTGTATAGCTTAGCAGAATATTATAACTTTGCCATAATCAAGCCTTAAGATTCAATATTACTAATATTTCACTGTCAATCTGGATGAATCTTTCCAGGTGCTTCAAGAGACTATGAGAATAGCATCAGTGATATCCTTTACATTCAGGGAAGCTGTTGAAGATGTTGAGTACAAAGGTGGGGGTTAAATATCTGAAAACTATTTTATTTTCCCAATGAATTCAACAGAGTTCTAATCTATTTGCAAAGGCTGATGAGGGTTCTTTTCTCATTGATTTACCTACAAGGCAGGTTTCATCATTCCCAAGGGATGGAAGGTAATGCCACTGTTCAGAAACATCCATCACAATCCAGAATGGTTTCCAGATCCTTACAGATTTGATCCTTCCAGATTTAAGGTTTGTTCATGTTGGACATCTTGAAGGATTTATTTAATGATTAAATGTTTAGATTATTATTTATAAAATAATCTTATACATAATTTATAAAAATATAGATATAAAATTACATTCTAAGTATAAAAAGATAGAAACGAATATTAGACAATTTATGCTTTTAATAACATCATTTATTAATGAAAAAGTAGTCTTCATTGCAATCAACATCACATTTGTATAATACATTCGACCAAGACTTTTGAATATCCAATCAACTTGATTTGATTTGTATTGCAGGTTCCTCCAAAACCTAACACTTTCATACCTTTTGGGAATGGAATCCATTCTTGCCCGGGAAATCAACTGGCACACACAGAGATCCTGATACTAATGCATCATATCACAACCAAGTACAGGTATATAACCATACCCATGGATAATTTATCATACTATCTTGTGCATTTCAAGTTGGTGTCTATAAATCTAATAAAGGGCACGAATTTTTTTCTCAGATCTACTATTAGATACATTTTGTTTCTTCCATGGGTGAATTCTCCTTTCTCTGAGCTAAAAAGCTTTGAAACTGATATTAGTTATTTCTGGTTTTTATAAACAGGTGGGAAGTAATGGGTACTCAGGATGGAATTGAATATGATCCCTTCCCCATTCCAAACCAGGGATTTCCTATAAGGGTGACCCCAAAAGCAATAGCAGACTCTGGTCCAAGCCAAAGCAATCGATTCAGAGTTGAGGAGGGAGGATCCCTGGCTAAGTAGAGCACTTTCTAGAAGATGGACAATCATTTGCAGATCCGTACGTGATAACGTGGAGGACTAGAATTTTATTGTATATTGTACGAAATACAGACAACCATAAGCTAACCAAGCTCATGATATCTGATATATATCACATCTTAGAGATGTGCTAAGTATTGTATCTAAGAAATTAATGTCATCCAAGCTAACTTTTAGAAGAATAAAACTAAAAATATTTACAGAATTATTATTTTTGATCTAGAAATTTATGCATGTATAAGAGAAAGTTTGAAGTTGATGTGGACTATTAAGTCATCATTCAATCAACTTGTTTTATATTAAATATCTAAGGTCACATCTTTTATGATTTTATATGATTTTGGGGGTGGCAAATGTTTATGAGGAGTTTGAGAATTAAGTATTAAATTTTAGTTATTCATCACAATCTAAAATGTTGTAAGAATTTATTTTTTATAATAGATTTTGTATTTAAGTGAGTAAATATTGATGTGAGTTGGTATTTGAAGGAAATTTTTTCTTGCATCAACAAATTTATTTAGAAAAATTTCACAATGATATATAATGTATTGGGTGCCATCTTTATAAAGTTGATTGGTGTTCAATATTTTGAAGAAAGACATCTAAGAAATATTTTTCTTATCAATTTTCAATTCTACCATCACTAGAATAGTAACAAGACATTCATAAATGCTTATTCATAGAAATAATTTGACAAAAAGCATGCTTAAAATTGATCTTGACAAACTTTTCTATTAATAATACTTTTAGAGGAAATGTGTGGAAAACAACCATACTAAAAGAAGCTTGAGACACAATCATTATGTATAACATAGAAATGTTTTGAGAAAACACATGCTTTGAACATGGACAATCTAAGAATGACTAAATTGTTATTTGAGCATCTCTTGATATCTTCATAATTTTTAATAGTCTACCAAAGTCATTTGAGTATTTTGAGACTACAATTGTATTGATTGAAAAATTAACAACCTTGGAAGTCAATGATTTGAAGGGCCTACTATTTCAACATAAACAATATTCTTAATAGAAATGATGAAGGTGAATCCAAAAATATTTTTCTTTATAAAGTTTGAGGGAAAGAAGCCTCAATGGGAAAATCATGTTGTGGTGGATAGTGATGACTAGAAAAAAGGAAGGGTTTGTTATTATTCTAACTATCTTTGTCGTAAAGAGAAATATAATCAAAATATATATATATCCACCAATAATAGTAAAAAGAACTATTGTTTCTACTGTTGTTTCTAATAAATTTGATTGTTTAACTAAAGCATTGTAGATGGTGCCACCTAGAGTATAAGCAACCTCCACAATTATTGATGTCAAGGCTTTTACACTATTGATATTTTTTTGTATTATGAAAAAAAAATCTTTTTTTTTTAATAAAACTTTATAGATAAAAGACTCAAAATTTGAAGGTTTTAAGTAGAAGAATTGACTCAATATTAACATTTCTAGATTTTATGAAATAAAGGTTGATTTTTCTCTTTATCTTAAAAAAAACTAAAATTTACTTTTTAAAAATATATGCTAATATTTATTCAATTTATATATAATTGATAAAATAATTTAACGTGTATTGTGTGTGTGGTGATATCAAATTTTTATTAAATTGATATTAATGCATATCAATTTAATATTAGAATTGATAAATAACTTACTAATATTTATATTTAATAAAAATAATAGTTTTATTTTATTCTTCTTCTATAGTATAATAGTGTTTTAATGGTGGTAATCGGGTAGATCTTGAGGGAATAAGAGCATGGCTGGGATTTTATTTATTTCTTTTGTAATAGCTCTCACTATTGGCGTAATTAATATTAGTATTACATTGTAGTTGTTGTGGTTGGTTTATAACTGTATATGCAGCTGCTTGTGTGTTGGTTGTATCTAACTGTCATATGCATTGTATAAAGTGATCTCCTCTACACTGAATAAGATATCAAAATCATTTTTATGCTCTAACATTTGGTACCAGAGCTTCCAATAGTTCCTGAACCTGAGCAAAGTGAAGCAATCTGAGATTTGCAATGAGACAAAAAAAAGAGCGTTGACAGGTGAAGCAAATGATAGTCCATGACATAGAATGGGCAATGAGGAAGATGTGAAGAGGAGGCAGTGATGTTAATGCATTAAGAATTGGTCATGAAGGAAAATTCACTGCTCATAATGGAAACACAAGATTGATCTTTCATGAGGTGAAAGCTGCATTGATTGGTCAGCATCCCATGCTTTCATTTTGAATTTAAATTTGAAAGAATCATCATTGGCATGGTTGACATGAGATGTGTAGAATGAGACATTATATTATGTCCTTGTAGAGGCTTGCATACAGTTTGACAGAGAATTGGCTATCATGGTTGCCAAAGAAGCGGATTTGTTGGATATGCACATAGTGTTCTTTTTTGTCATATCTTTGTAGATTATTAAACGGGGGCTGTTAGTGGGTGTGTGTTTAGTCTCAATAACCTTGCACAAATTCTCAATAATATTGCCGAGTGGGGCATGGTGGGAAATTTAATAGAACTATACAAGTGCAAGATATGAATGTGTTTTGATGATGATTTCACTTGCCCCAACTCCAACTACTAAATAAAAGAAACCAAAGATATCTTAAGAGGATTTGGTACTGTCTTGGGTCCACCGCAACTGAAATATGGTAAATTTTTTCTCCCTAATAATATAGTGAATATTAAAGATATTATCTTTTCCACAGGTTTTATTCCTTCTATCCCTTTAGGCATTGAAATTGATGACAATAATATATTTCCTAGTGACCGTGCTTTGGAGTTGGATAAGTTGGCCCACATTATGGCTTATTTGGAGGATCACATTGGTGCAATCAATGAGGACATGGATTGGTATGGAATACTTCATGTTAATCAATTTATTGATGAAGTCATTGCAAGAAAGCAGTATAAGAAATTGGCTTTTTTCCTCTATTGGGATAAGTATAGTCATTTGCATGCATCCTCTATTAGTGATAACTTTGAGGTAAGTTGCTTTATAAGAAAAAATGCATTTCGAATGAGGTTTGCAAGTTTTGTTAGATGCCAATCAGTTAACATAACTTTCCTCAAATGTGTTAATCAAGTAATCTATCTTCTTACTACCAATGCTTGGGAAAGTGTAGTTCAAAATATTAAAACAATTGTTAAGTATCTTGTAGATGGGTTTGTCAATGTAGCCAATGTATCTTCAAATAGATATGCTTGGCTATTTGGATCTATCTGTACTATACCTAACAAGGCCTTCAAAGACTCATTAGAGGCATCAAGTGTATAAATTGTAATAGGATCAATTTGGAGGCTAGCAGCATTAGAGGATGGAGGAATTCCCATCATCTCGAGTTAGATTCTCACTTTGAGATGGTGTTCTGCATGAGAAGTATTTTTATCATTTTTGGTTTATGCTCTCCTTTTTTGCTTTCTTTGTTGATGTTGATAGATTATATTTTGGAGATAGGTTTGAGATTTGGTGTTAAGCTCAATATGGATTGTTTTCAAGTGAGCTTCAAGGTATATGATTGAGAATCATATACCCTTTTGCAGTCATTAGACAATGATAGAGATCTATCATATCTATTAGGGATCATTGTTGAATAATTCAAGGCTTTGTGATTCAAGATTTTGGGACTGAGAGCTTAAGAACATAGATCAAAGATACACCTTTTTGAGGGTCAAGAGACAACTTGATTGAGCCCTTCTTGGCTCACGATTTTCTTCTTCAAGAGAAGATATTCTAAATGTGAGTATTCATATTATGTACACGGGGGCTTCACTTAGTGAACCTAGGTCATAGCATGTGCGTTCATGGCATACTAAAGAATCCCCCTATTTTCCAAAAATATTGCCCTAAACTTCTTTTTTGTCACCCCCTCCCAATACACAACCTGTATTAAACCCCCCCCTATTTTTACCGGATATTGTATTTTTTCATAGCCCAAATTAAAAACCCCCTATTTTCACTAGATAGGCAATATATTGTTTTAGATTTTCGGGATATTAAACCCCCCAATATGAATGCACGTGATATAATATTGCCTAGCCAATGAAGCCCCCATGATTATGTAATCAACATGTTTTGATGGGTAAGCCTAGACGAGGGGGGGGGGGGGGGGAGGTGGGGTAGGGCTTGGTGAATTTGATGTTTTCAAGATCAATGTAATAAGGGGGGGAATGTTGGCATAATTAGTATTAGTATTACATTATAGTTGTTGTGGTTGGAATAGATGTATATGTAGTTTCTTGTGTGGTTTGTTATATCAAATGTCATATACATTGTATAAAGTGATGTCCTCTACGCCGAATAAGATATCAAATCATTTTTATGCTCTCACACTCACATGTATCATAATACTAACTTACTAACTATGATCTATTGGAGAGGGCTCTTTGGATCCCTTCATTATTCTTTCAAAGATGTGATTTATGTTGATGAACTATCTTCCTTTGGGCATACCAATGTTGTCAATTTTTTTTTGAAAGCTACAAATGATTTTGAATTAGTTTGAAGACTAAATAAACACCCATCATCTAATGGTTGTCTTTAAAGGAGTAATAACTACATTATTATTTTCATCAATCTAGAATTGATTAAATATGGTGCTCTTTACCTCTTGGTGAATGTATTGATTTGTAAACTCAGGGGGAACAAGATTAACCCCCCTCTTGCGGAAACTTGGGCCTAATAGAATTGGCAACATAAGGGAGATATTAAATTTATTCTGGCTAAAAATTGATATTTCTTCATGGTATTTTATCAAATGGTAGAGTGGAATATAATACTTGGGGGTCCCTTATCTATTTAAAAATAATATTATTTATTAAACCATCATCTAGTGGAAGAGGTCTCCTCTTAGATCCTAATTAAAATAGGTTATTTTGGGTACTAATAATTTTGAATCTATCAATTTAGATCTTTTAAAATCAATGAGAGTTGGCTCAAGAGGAGAGGTGGTTCTAGAGGAAGAGGTAGCGGTAGATTTGATAAGAGAAATGTTTAATGTTACCATTATAATAGGTATGAGCACTTTGAAAGATATTGTAGATTAAAAGAAGCTAAAAGTGTCAATTATGCTAAAAAAGGTGATGAGAATCCTTCAAATCATTTATTTTTATCTTGTGTTGAAGGTGAAAATAATAGTAAAGATATTTGGTATTTAGATTTTGGATGCTCTAACATATGATATGAAATGAGAAGTTGTTTTCAACAAAGGATGAAAGCTTCAAATCCAAGATTTAGCTTGGTGACAACAATTTGTTGGAGGTTGTTGCAAAAGAAGGTATGAAGAGTGTTCAAGAAATTTATTACACTCCATAGTTGAAGCATAAGTTGTTAAGTGTCAAGCAATTATGTGAGAAGAACTATAAAATTGTCTTTTGAAAATAAGAAATGTATAATTTATGATAAGAATTAGGACAATAGGGTGGTCACAGTTGTGTCTATTACAAAGAACAAGATGATCCCTTTGAGGTTTGGTGAACATAACAATAACCTTGCTAATACGACATATGAGGATACAAGTTAGGTATGGCATCTCAAGTATGGACATTTAAATTTTCATAGTTTGAAGCTTTTGACCTCACAAACATTAGTTTTTAGTTTGCCCAAGGTTGAAGAGCACAAGAAGGATTGTGAAGGATGTGCTAAAGGCAACCATGCAAGGGAAACATTTTCAAAGAAAAATCCATGGATGACCCATCACCCACTTCATCTTGTTCATTCAGATATTGATAGTCCTATGCAAAAAAGAGAGTTTGGGTAACTTATTATATTTTATCACATTTATTGATGATTACTCATGAAAATGTTGGGTGTATTTTTTGAAGGCCAAGGATGAAGTCCTTGATACATTAAAGAGGTGTAAAGTTGATGCATGAGCATCCCCGATTCATGGCAATCTTGCATCAACCAAAAACATTTTCTTTCTATTTTATTTTTTGTTTGTAGTTTCAACTTTTTTTTCTGTGTGTCCCATTTTTGGCTCACCGGACCCTGTAGAGTTGGATTCTACTTGAAGACTTGATCATCTTTCTTATTTCCAGACCACGTCACATTTGGATCATTTTCCAACAAGATATCGCTATCGGTTTCCTTGACAATTTCCTGTTACTGGTTGACAGTTCTTGTTATTGGTTGCCTAAACCTATTTTGGTGATCTACTGGAACCCCTTCCAAAGCTTACAGAGCCTTGGGCATTGATTCCAATGTTCCTTGGCATGTGGTCGACCTTTTCCCATGATCTACTTTTCATCCTTTGGATTTTCTAGAGGAATCTCTTAGCGGAGCCCGACCTTGTTAATTTTACATGTTAGGTCTTGTTCTTTAGGTTTTGATCCCTTTTTGGGCTGACTGGATCCTTTGGATCGTATAATTGTAACTGCGCATTAAAATGTAATCAATCAAAGAATCAAGTAGAAAATGCGCCTAGAAGATAGATCTTAAGATTGAAGGTCCCAGTTGTGACCTATTTTGTATGTTCTACTAGGCCTATGAGTCAGTTATGTTGTAACCCAGTTGTTACTGGTTGGTTGTAATCAATTTTCATGAAATAAAAAAATCTGTTCTGAATTGCCTCCATCATATCTTTGTGTTTCCGTTATGTTTACTCTTGCTGACCGGTCCACATTGATCTCTTTGAGTTCCCTCCTCACCGATGACTTCTTCAAGTGGTATCGGAGTGAAGTTTCGTTCTGGAGGTTTGCATGTCCTAAAATTTTGGTTGTCAGGTGGTGGATTGTGGATCCGACCTGCAGTTATAGAGGACCGGCATGAACGATGGTGTGAAGAGGAGCTAGGAATGGTGGAGCGCGTGGGAATGTAGACCCTGCTATGCTGGAAATATTGCGAGGTATAGAAACCCGGTCAAAAGCTATGGAGATAGCCCAGAGAAGAGGTCGACATATTAAAGATGTGAGTGAAGATGAAGGAGAAGAAGCCCCAGAAAAACAAGCAAACCCATTGGCGGTTGACCCAGATGAGGAAAGGTTTTTGAGGGTTTTGAGTAGGGCGAATACTAAACCTCATTTTACCCCACCGGAATATGATGGGAAGTTAGATTCAGATGAATTGATGGATTGGATTTCGGAAATGGAGAAGTATTTTGATTTTGAAAACACTACAGAAGAGAGGAAGGTGAAATATGCATGTACCCGGTTGAAAGATCATGCATCTCTTTGGTGGGAGAATTTGCAAGTTGATAGATAGAGAAGAGGTAAAGAGAAGATTAAGACATGAGATTGGATGATTGCTAAGTTGAAGTCAAAATTTATACCAACTGATTATCAAGTGAATTTGTTCCAGAAGTTACAAATTTGAGACAGAAGGAATCTAGTGTGAAGGAGTACACTGTAGCATTTTATAAGTTAAACATTAGATCCAGACACATTGATGATGAAGTTGAACAAGTTGGAAGATATTTGAATGGATTGTGGATGTCTATACAAGATAAACTCAGTTTGATCAAATTGGAGAGTGTCGAAGAGGCTTACTAGTATGCCCTAAAGGCATAAGAGAAGCTAAACAAAAGGCATGAGCATAGGTAGAGAGGTAGAGGTGGAAGGTTTATCAAAGAAAGATTTCAAGGAGGAAGAGGAACTTGTACAAAGTAAAACAAGGACAAGGAAGTGAACAAAGAAGGTAATTCATATGAAAAAGATGATAGAAATTTCTACTAGATGAGAGAACCAGATGGCTATCGAAATGAGAAATTTGGAAGACAAGACAAGAGAAAATTCAGAGGAACTTTCTATAAGTGTGGAGGAGAATGACATTGTGTATTCGAGTGTAAGAAGACAAAGAATACTGGAAGAGATGTAGTGGTGGAAGAAAACCCCACCGGATCAGACAACAAATTGAAAGATGGAGAACTATTGATGATCAGGAGAGCTTTGTGTCATACCAGAGGAGATGAAGAGCCCTTGCAGAGGAAGAATCTGATCAAGACCAGATGTAAGGTATCTAGTAAGTGTTGTAAAGTTGTTATTGATAATGGTAGTTCATATAATCTTATTTCAGAAGAGATGGTGAATAAGTTGAACTTGGAGAGATTGAAACACCCTAAACCTTATCAGATAGAATGGATTCAGGATGAACATAAGTTGTTAGTAAGTGAGCAATGTTTAGTGAAATTGAAAATTGGGAATTATCATGATGAAGTCTTGTGTGATATTATGTCTATGGATATTTGTCATCTTTTGTTGGGTAGACCTTGACAATTTGATAGATAGGCAGTACATGATGGGAGGAAGAATACATACACTATTGTGGCCAATGGGATGAAGCAAACCTTGTTGCCTTTGGAGGAATCTTTGAAGATTGAATTCTGTACGAATGCTAGAATTTGTTTGGTAGATGGAAGGAAATTCTTCGAAAATGATTGAGACATGAGAATGTGTGTTTTACCTTAATTCCTAAGAAGACTGAGAAACTAGAACTAGAAGAAGAATAACCGGAAGAGATAAAAGAATTGCTAATAGAATATGAAGACATCATTTTAGATAATGTACATGATGTATTACCACCTGTGAGAAGTATCAGTCATTGCATGGACTTGTTTCCTCGAGCTAGTTTGCCTAACAAATCTGCACACCGATTGACACTGACAGAGAATGAAGAACTGAATAGACAAGTACAAAAGCTGTTGAAGAAAGGTTTAATCAAGGAAAGTCTGAGCCCTTATGTAGTACCAACAATATTAGCACCTAAGAAGAATGGAGAGTGGAGAATGTGTACTGATTCCAGAGCAATAAACAAGATCACAGTGAAATACCGGTTTCCTTTGCCTAGGATGGATGACATAATGGACTGGTTGAGTGGAACAAAATACTTTACAAAGATAGATTTGAAGAGTGGATATCATCAGATCAACATTAGAGATGGAGATGAGTGGAAGACGTCATTTAAGACAAATGAAGGGTTGTATGAATGGTTGGTGATGCCTTTTGGGTTAACTAATGCATTGAGTACTTTCATGAGGCTAATGAATGAGGTATTGAAAAAATTATTGGGTAAGTTTGTTATTGTGTATTTCGACGACATTTTGATTTTCAGTAAGACAAAGGAGGAGCATTTGTTGTAGTTGAGACAAGTTTTGCAGAGATTGAGAGAAGAAAAGTTGTTGATAAATATTAAGAAGTGTACTTTCATGAAGGATGAGTTAGTCTATTTGGGGTTTGTGATATCTGAGGATGGTTTGAAGATGGACCCTGAGAAAGTGAAATCAATTATCGAGTGGCCTACACCGGAAAGCATTGGAGAGATAAGATCATTTCATAGATTGGCTAGTTTTTATCGGAAGTTTATCAGAAATTTCAGTTCAGTTTGTAACCCTATGACTGAGACCATGAAAGGAAATTGGAAGGAGTTCAAGTGGACCACCAAAGAAAACAAAATTTTGGAACTGTTGAAGCAGAAAGTGATTAAGCGCCCTGTGTTGTCTTTACTCAATTTCGGTAAAGCATTTCAAGTGGATTGTGATGCAAGTGGAACAATAGTAGGAGCAGTCTTGAGTCAGGAAGGGAGAGTAGTAGCTTATTTCAGTGAGAAATTGAATGATGCCCAAAGGAGATATTTAGTGTATGATCAGGAGTTTTATGCCATAGTTCAAGCCTTGAATAAGTGGAGACATTACTTGTTGCCTAAGGAGTTTGTGTTGTATATAGATCATAAATATTTGCAATATTTGAATAGTAAGAGTAAGTTGAATCAAAGACATATGAGATGGGTAGAATTCCTATAGATTTACACCTTTGTGTTGAAGCATAGAAGTAGGAAATCTAACAAAGTTGTTGATGCATTGAGTAGGATAAGGAATTTCCTGATAGAGATGAGAGTGACAATATTAGGATTTGAAGATTTGAAGACTTTGTATGATGAAGACCCGGATTTTGCAAAACCTTGGAAAGCATGTAGAGAACCAGTTATGGTAGATAGAAGCAAGTGGTTGGATTACTTCATATAGGATGGAATGTTATTTAGAGGAGTTCAGTTGTGCATACCTAAGACTTCTATGAGGGAGAATCTGATAAAGGAGAAACACAGTGGAGGTTTGGTTGGACATTTTGGCACTAGTACATTTGGGCCTAATTTCCGACGACTAATTGTCAGATTTGCTACAACCAAACGTCGGACTTCCGACAAACTTTACCATTGAAAACTCATCGTCGGGCTTCGTGACGATGCCATTTGCATTGGTCATCCTGATGTTGTTATGAACTCCTCCGACGATGGCTATATTTGTACCCCTCACCACAAATATCAGCAAATTTCCATCGGATTTCCCATGAATGTTATGATTTCTCCTCAACAACCATCTGACATGGAAGTGACGTCAGATATACAACATCCTTGTCAGACGTTCCATTAGTTGTTGTCAAAATTTTGACGGCGAGAGATGATGTGGGTCAAACAGCTTTGCCATCAGTGAATGAAAGCATTGAACAAGTTCTATTTTAAAAATTGCACTAAACATTTTTAATTTATTTGATTTAGTGTTATTTGCAAAAAATGATTATCAATGATGTTTCCTTTCTCCAAGAATTGTCTAAGATCTTTCCGTCAGATAATATGTAACATCGAATGACTAAATCTTTTCTTTACAAATGCTTATTTTATTTAATTATTATCTGAGCGTGAATTAAAATTTATATCTGTACGAAAGCATAACATACAAGCTTTAGAGTCATGTGCAAGCAAATTTACTAAAAGAAAGCAACCAGGCATCATCTTGAATGACATGGAAATAAGCTCATCAGCTGCCTAGAAGAGAGCAATTGGAGAAAAGCAGAGGAAAGTGTTAAAGGGTGATAAATAGATAGAGAGTATGCAATACAAACAAACAATGTCTAGAGTGTCTGATGTGACGTCTCTAATTTATGTCTAGAGGGACTAACTAGTTTTGGAGTTCTTGCGAAACCTATTGGGCCACGCTTTGGAGGAAATCAATGTGTTAATGCAAGGAGAACCTTTTTTCTATTATGAGAATGATGCTTTTGCACTAAAGGATATTTGAAGTCAATATCCAAAATTTTTTATAGTGTGGAACCAGAGTTGGCGGGCTCGAAGTAATTGTCAGGTTTTAGAAGACCAAGAGGTTATGTACACAATCTCCCAATAGAAGGGTGATTTCAAGAATTACCTCTCCCCCCCATGACTATTCAGGAAGCACTTCCTCAAACAAAGGACTATTGGCCTCCATGGGATCAAAGAAAAAAATTGAAGCATAGACTCTAGACGATGTGGTAATGTCCTTCGTGAAGAACTTTGCACTATAATTGAAAATTCATGAGGGAAATTGCAAGATAGTGAAGAGAAATAAAATCTTGAAAAGTGGGAAGAATGGATCTTGGTTTGGGTGGGGCCAAGTTAGGTGGCTCCTCTAGAGGTTGACGAGATAGAAATCATATTAGGATTTGAAAAAGATCACACTCGTGGAGCTTCATGTGCAAGTGATCGATTGCGGTGTTTGGGTAATGCATTCCAAATAGATACAATTGCATGCCATTAGGATAAAAGTCTTTAATCAAGACATTACCCATTTGGAATGCATTACCCAAACACCGCAATCAATCACTCACACACAAAGTTCCACGAGTGTGATCTTTTTCAAATCCTAATATGATTTCTATCTTGTCAACTTCTAGAGGAGCCACCTGACTTGGCCCCACCTAAACCAAGATCCATTCTTCCCACTTTTCAAGATTGTATTTATCTTCACTATCTTGCATTTTCCCTCATGAATTTTCCATTATAGTGCAGAGTTCTTCATGAAGGACACCACCACATCGTCTAGAGTCTATGCTTCAATTTTTTTCTTTGATCCCATGGAGGACAATAGTCCTCTTTCTAAGGAATTGCTTCCTAAATAGTCATGGGGGGGAGAGGTAATGCTTGAAATCGCCCTTCTATTCGGAGATTGTGTACATAACCTCTTGGTCTTCTCAAAGCTGAAAATTACTTTGAGTCTGCCAACTCTAGTTCCACACTATAGAAATTTTTGGATATTGACTTCCAAATATCCCTCGGTGCAAAAGCATCATTCTCATAATAGAAAAAAGGTGCTCCTTCCATGAACACATTGATTTCCTCCAAGCGTGGCCCAATAGGTTTTGTAGGAACTCCAAAACCAATTAGTCCCTCCAGACATAAATTAGAGACGTCACATCAGACACTATAGACATTGTTTGTTTGTATTGCATACTCTCTATCTATTTATCACCCTTAAACACTTTCCTCTACCATTCTCCAATAGCTCTCTTCTAGGCAGCTGATGAGCTTGTTTCCATGTCATTCAAGATAATGCCTGCTTGCTTTCTTTTAGGAAATTTGCTTGCACATGACTCTTCAGCTTGTATGTTCTGCTTCTGTACAGATATAAATTTTAATTCACACTCAGATAATAATTAAATAAAATAAGCATTTTTAATGAAAAGATTTAGTCATTCAATGTTACATATTATCTGACAGAAAGATCCTAGACAATTCTTGGAGAAAGGAAACATCATTGATAATCATTTTTTGCAAATAACACTGAATAAAATAAATTAAAAATGTTTCATGTAATTTTTAAAAGTAGAACTCATTCAATGCTTTCATGCACCAATGGCAAAGCCGTCTGACCCACACCATTATGCATAATAGAACAAATCAATATAATAGGCTATTATAAAGAATATATACAAAAATATGAAAGAACATTAAATTACCATTACAAACCCATAAACCATTAAATAGTGAAAATAGATATAAATTTATAAATGTCTCCCTATAAACACCACAACCATAACCAAAACAAAAAAAAATCTTACCCACAAAAACTAAGTAGCTGGTGAGTTGCAAGTCTACAACATCTCTTAGATGATCAAACTGTTTCTTAATTTTGTTCTTCTGATTAGTCAATGGATTTAGTTGCATGTACAAGTTTTCTATTTGAAGCCTTTTGTTTCCCTATATTTGAGACATAATAAAATTCTTGTGAGTAGGAAATTGATTTAGGAGTTACGTGTGAAGAATTTGGCAAAGTAAATGATGACAATCAAACTCAAATTTTATCTGTCTTGATTGAAGACTTTTATCCTGATGGCATTAAATTAAAGTTCTTTGTCTATTTTCTGGTGATCTCTAGAGCAGAGGTTGCTTTGCATCGACCTGGGATACATTTAACTTGTGTTGTATCTGCAGAAATATGTATCCTAGGATGATGTAATGCAACCTCTACTCCACCAATACTAGATAGAAGAGAAACTACTTTAATTTAAAGCCATTAGGATAAAATGCTTTCAAGACATATATTAGGTATAAAAGGAAGCTTACCCTATCATTTGAAGGGGTTTACCTACAATTCAAGTGATCTCTTAATTATAAAATCAATTCAATTCCAAGTGAACAGGCAATCAAGCATTCATCAAGAATTGAAGGAGAAATCAAGTTAATAAAGATATTCAATAGAGGAGATATCTAATAAAGATATCATATTTTAAATTAAGAAATGGGCAGGAGATTAATAATACAAACCTTCCATATTGCACACTTCAAGGTATATTAAAATCAGTTTAAAGTGTATTCATTTAGGGACCTTTCATAAAATATTCTCAACTTACACATCATAAAAGGATCTTAAAATATTCATTGTTTATAATGATAAGAATTTGGTTGTTCCATACACCTTCCTTTACTATTTTAAAAATATCATCAACCAAAATATTGTGCAATAGTAGTATGGAGTGCATTTCATCTATTTTATGCCTAAATATTTCATCATACCACTTTCTTTTCAAAGGTGACTGATCGATTGCGGTGTTTGGGTAATGCATTCCAAATAGATCCAGTTGCATACCATTTATCTGTCTTGATTAAAGACTTTTATTCTGATGGCATTAAATTAAAGTTCTTTCTCTATTTTCTGGTGGTCTCTAGAGCAGAGGTTGCTTTGCATCGACCTGAGATACATTTAACTTGTGTTGTATCTATGTAAATATGTATCCTAGGATGATGCAATGCAACCTCTGCTCCACCAATACTAGATAGAAGAGAAAGTACTTTAATTTAAAGCCATCAGGATAAAATGCTTTCAAGACATATATTAGGTATAAAAGGAAGCCTACCCTTTCATTTGAAGGGGTCTACCTACAATTCAAGTGATCTCTTAATTATAAAATCAATTCAATTCCAAGTGAATAGGCAATCAAGCATTGAAGGAGAATTCCAATTGGTGCAGGTGCATTTGGAAGACCAAAGGATTCAATGAAGCCATTAAAGACTTTTGAAGGTCTTAGGAGTGAAGAGCCAATCAATTATGATGTCTTAAGGGGGTAGCCTTAAACAACACACACTAAGCTTTGACTGCTTAGGTGTGTTGTGGGTCCATTCCTTCCCTTGACGTCCCTTCCCATCCATTTCCATTAAAAAGACAATCACTATTAGCATTTGAATTCAAACAGTGTTCCTGCGTTTGACTGCATAGAACAAAGCAAATGGCATAAGACACTCTCATCTACCTCGCAGCTGTCATAGAATACCCCCCCGAGGAGATATTCTCATGTCCTTTCCTGCTTTATGTTGTCGATGAAATACATAAGAGTCCTCACAATGCAGTCAATGCAACAAATAGATTTCCATTTCGATCAGTTTTATTTGCCAACGTACTCTCTACCTATGCCAAAATGGGAGCTTTGGAACAGAGTATGGGCTTCCATCAAAGTAGAAGGTAAGGGTAATTAATATCAGATGCTTACGGTTGGAAATGCTCTGTTTGACATGTTTGGAAAATGTGGAAGTATAGACATGAATGAATGCCTCATCTACAGAAGCAAAAGGTACCTCTAATGGTATCAAAATTTGTCAAAATAGTTATGATATACCAAATAATCAAGTGGAATATCCTTTAGGTAACTAATATTATCTTCAAACTATTTATTTTGATTTTCATCATATATGGACCTAATTGCCCCACCTTTAGGAGATAACTATAGGAGATAATTTATTACATTTAAAAGTTCATCATAAATAAATTAATTATACATGCTATGTGAATGTTTACTATCCCAAATTGATTTTAATTCATTTATCTACATGAATACACTCTTTATTTATTAGTTCTAGGAATGGAGCACTCACATGGGCAAACAAAATGCTAGGTTTGAGAAAAATAGTTAAGAGATTGGATATATTTTTTTATATTTTCCAAATGGCTTGAGTATAATGATAATATAGTTTTTAAAATAGGTTTATATCACTTTCCTTTGACTTGGTCATGGAAGATCATCTAAACCCTGAATGCACCTTCATCTTTAAAAACATGTAGTTTAAGGTCAATCATTCATATCTATCTTATCAAACATTAGAGGAGTGAGCTTCTAAAAGTAAGAAGTACCAAGATGCGTGGTCTAGTAAGAATTTTGTAGTCCTAAATCACTCAAAATCATAACCAAGGTTTTTGCATTGCATATCTATCATTTATTTCAACTTATTATTAAACCAAAGAAAATAGCATTCATTAAAATCCATAATTCCATTTTAAATATTATTCATATCTAAGAAGGCATGGAGTGGGATGAGTATTCATAGAAATAACCCTTTATCCTTTCCATGTACATTTCCCTTGGTTTTAGTCCCATTTTTTCCTTATTTTATTCAAAACAAAATTTATAGATGCCTCTACTTGTCTCACCATTCATTAATTGTTTGGGATTTTCATTCCATTCACCAAGGTTGGCATCTATTCTAAGAACCCGTGTCATGGCCAAGCTAAATGATTTGACTCTAGTTTCTCTCCAATCTAGTCACCTAGTAGCATGTGAAATCTATCACTTCCTAGTTATTATTCTCTCCATCTTGTTAATGACCATTTCATTAATGAATCCTTCATCATAATTTTGGATAAGTGAGACAATGTTAGCTCAAGGAATCTTTTCAATGCTCTTTCAAGATTCTTTCCCAAGTAATAATCTTGCATATTGGAAAATAAGTTACGCTTCTATTTTTCCAAGATACTCTTCCTTATAATGTTTAGATTTACTCTAAAGTGCTCATTGTGACTCATGTTTACTACTCTTCCTATTAGTCTCATTCCAATATCTCCTACAAAAATATGGAATCATAACATTTCATTAGACCACATTTCTTTGAGGCATCTGACCAAACAGTTCATTTCTTAATTATAAAATCAATTCAATTCCAAGTGAATAGGCAATGAAGCATTCATCAAGAATTGAAGGAGAAATCACTATTGAACTTACCCATGTCTCATATAACCCTATGTTGGCTAGGCCCCACAATAATTAGAAGATCCTAATTACTATTGTCCTAAACCTTGCATTGACCGTCATAATTTCATAGTGAGTTGAGTTAATTAGTCCATTAGCGAGATTGGGAAAGAGTTTGGTATTGAGTTAGGTGTTAGTGGAAGGTTTAAGGAGGTACACTATCATCATAATTAATGTTAGAGGGTGTTGTGTGAAGAAGAATGGCCATGAAAGGAGTGACTGTCCTAAGTGCTTGAGACTGTCACAAAAAGTGAGTGTTGCAGCAGTGGATCTTCCTTTGACCTTTGTGTGTTTGGGAGGGTAAAGACCCATGGTGGTATATGTTGAGTGGTTTGGAGGGTAAAGACCCACATATCAACTATCTACTTTGACATCCTAGGATGGTGTCCACCTACTGTAAAACCTTGTGGGCATTCTCGATTTGATACTAACATATACATAACATGTGCCTCTCATATAACCCTATGTTGGCTAGGCCCACCATAATTAGAAGATCCTAATTACTAAAAACACTAGATTCTCCCCTAAAAGGTTGTTGAGTCATAGAAGGCCTAGCTTGATAGCCCTATAGTCTCTCATACCTAAAATGAGAGACTTTGCCATAGCTGGTTACAAACTTCTCTCATGCCTCTTGTGTCCTCCCATGTACCTCCTTTTCCATAAGAGACTTTGCCATAGCAACCCTAAAGTCATTTGGATTGGCCATATGTAGGAAAACTGAAATTTTTGGGCTTTCCACCCCTAATGAAATAATTGACAAGTAACTTGTCTTGAATGTAATATACAAACTACAAGAAGTCCAAAAACTAACTCTCATGTTGAGCCACTATGAAACCTTATTATGTAAATTGTGAAACTCATCTATGCATCTCTGTCAAAAATATTTTGAAATAGAACACACTTTGAAGCACTCCAAAATGGTATCTAGAGGGTTTCCAATGTGACTTGGTGCATTTAATCCTCCTAGTACCACAAGGTGGAATCAAGTCCTCTCAAAAATTGCATTGAAAATGATGCCTTTAAGTTGCTCACATATAGATGCAACCCAAAGCATAACTCCAAGCTAAGTAACCAAGACTTAACCTCAACCCCATTTGTGGATCTTAAAAATGTAGAGGATTGGAGATGAAGCAACTCTCGAATATGATCCTTTGGCTCATGATATGTGCTTGTTATAGTCTATACTTCTTGTATTTATGCATTATGGGGCTAGGTAATGTGTATTGATCAATATTCTATCTCCTCTATGTGTATTTCCCAAATTCAAGGCAAACTCCTAATAAACTCCCAAGATGCAAGTATATGCTCCTCTACTACAAGTGGATCCTCATGGCTTGTAAGATTTGAGGTCCATACTTAGGCTATTCATCTTGGTGAAAACTCTCAAAGTGATATGACCCTTCCTTCCATTTCCTACACCCTATTTTCTAACCCACACCTCATAACCTTTACCTCACTTCCTATCATTATTACCTTCCATATACCTTTCATATCACCAATCTTAACCTCCTCCACTTTCCTACATCCTATCCTAAACCTTAACCTCATACACAATTACTTTTACTTCACCTACCTAACCCCATTCCATCCTTCACATCCTTAATTTATCTCCCCCCATTCACTTTCCTGCCTTCCAAACCCCTAACATATCCTAACTTACTCTTTCACCATTACATCCTTCATCACTTACCTCCCTATCTTACCTCCCTATCTTATCATCTTTCACCATTTTATACCACCTTCCTAACAGTACACTTATGCTCCCTTCCAAAACACTGACAAGAAATAGCACTCGATCACTACACAGTGCTCTCACGGTTCTGCAACAGGGATATCACCTCAATTTGTACATATTCACCTCAATTTGAGTAGTAGCAAATATCAGAGCATAGAGCAGTGAAGGACAACTATAGTAGTAGTTTCCCACAAGATCACGAGATGGATCTATCACCAAGGTTGCTTTCTTTGTTGCCTCTATCAGACGAAGGGAAGTAGTGAGGAACAACTAACACCTCTCTAGATGTGCAGTGTAGGTTAGGGTCATTGATTTTGGTCACTTCACCAGTCATGCCTGCGAGAAAAATGATCAACTGATTGATGGTTTATTAGGTAAATGGACGTTGGTCGCTTCTAAAGTCATGTCTGCAAGAATAATGATAAATGGAGAGAGGGGTTATGCCAGGGCCCCTACTATTGTATGCCCCTACTATTCTATGGGGGAAGAATATCTATTCCATCTAATTTTTTTCTGGTCAGAGGATCGATCCACAATTGTTATGCTCCATCCTTGGGAAGAGAGATTGAAGCTGGTCCAAAGGATGGAGGTAGTTCACCCCGGTTGAAGAAGTTAGGTTCTCGACAGTTCAGCTGAAGGGAGGGAGGCTCTTAGGAAACCCCACTTAATTCTATTTTGTTACCCCACTAGATTGTTCTTCCTCGTTATTGGTTTAAATCCTAAACCCATGCATAGGGGCTAAGCGTGGGCGAGTTGCCTTGTAGCAGGGTGATCTTGTGTGTAGAGAGAGGTTTCATAGTAGGAATCCACCATGTGTTGAATCAGAAACTTCCCTCTTTCTTAACCGAGTGTTCTTGGTAGGCCGAGGGATACACTCATGTTTCCATGTGTAGGGGCTGCACCTGGTTCGGATGCTTTCATGAGATGGTCAAAATGTTTGGAAAAGCTAGTAGTATATACATATTGAGTGGGCTTTGCTCTTGGTTCTAAAACTGGAGGATTAACCAGCAACATTTATCATTTAACCACCACCAGTCAAGCTAAACATCCATTCCATTTCGAGAACCATAGCCCACTATTCTAGCATCTCCATGTGTTCCAATAAGTTCTGTTCCAAGATTTGTAGAGGGAGGATCCGAAACTAGCACTGCTACTGATCATGATTTTTCGGGATATATTTTTATTTTCCAACTCATTCTCGAATGAACTAATACCAACCACTGTATGCAATCTCGAACTAATGATCGCAGGTGAGTATCTCGCCCAGGCCCAGTTAAATTAATTGCAGGGTGGGGGGCATAGTATGGCAGTGGGAGGGATTATAGGGAGTAAATTTCTGGGAGGGAAGGGTTGTGCATGTTGGTTTCACTAGGATGAAGTATACCACCCACCCATCATTCAATTGACTAGCTCTTGCCCTAACAAAATGCCAAACAGCTTACAAATGGGCCCAAAACATGCCCTTATTACATTAAGTAATGCAGACCAGACTTGAAAATTCCTAACAAAACACAAAAACAAAAACATAAAAAAATTCCTACCATGAAGCTGGAAAGTTTCCCATCACCTGGTATCCTGGCATAGCTGCTCCTGTAGCACCACTTCATTCCATGGTTGGTTCCCTGTAGAGGTGGATTTTGTAATGGTAGAGGCGGGAGGAAGAAGCGGGATTTATGAAATGATTTGGTCTTTTCTTTTTTTTTTGAAGTAATGTATGTGGTCTTCGGAATTTCAATGAGAGCAACCATTTTTTCTAAAAAAACCAAAATGCCATTGCCAATTCCTTCTCTGTCGAAACCAAATGTTGCATTATCATCGGAATTCTGACAAAATCGGGCATTTTAAAAAAAAAAATCAAATTTGATCACAATATACCTTCTCCGTCGGAAACCTCCATCGAAATTTTAGGCCAAATGTATTAGTGTGGTATTGACAAAACAATAGCATTGGTGAGTAAGCAGTACTTTTGGCCCCAGATTCATAAGGATGTTAAGAAATATGTGCAAAGTTGTAGATTTTGTCAAGTTGCAAAAGGTAGTAGTTAGATTGTGGGAATGTATAAACCTTTGACAATACTGGTAAGACCTTGGGAGGATATAAGCATGGATTTTGTATTGGAATTGCCTAAAACACTGAGAGGAAATGATTCTATATTTGTGGTAGTGGATAGATTCTCGAAGATGGCTCATAGAAACATATGAAATTGAGAGACATAATTTGAATCACACAAAAACAAGAAAGAGATGCATATACCTCACAAACCTTATACCCTCTCCTTCAGATGGAGCTTGATGAAGTGAAGGCGCCCTTGTATGATGCTCCACTTGATGTGCTCCTTTTGCTTGCTTGATGTGGATGGCTCTCCAATGTTGTGCGCAAATGAGATGGATCTTGAGGGATGATAGGGATGAGATGATTAAGTGTAGATGAGAGATGATTTTGACATGGTAAGGTTGCTAAGATGATTTTGCTAGGCTCAAAAGGGCAACATAAGATTAGTAATCTTGGAGATGAAGAATGAAGGGATGGAGTCCTCAATTTATAGGAAGAGGAGAGGAAAAATGGATGGCTAGGATGGATTCAAGATGAAGGGCTAGGATTTCTTGTGAGCTCACACAAGGCCCAAGAGAGGGTGTGGAGACCAAGAGATATGCTTTAAAGGCATTTCTTATCTCCACACTTCTCAAGGTGCATTGGGAAGACTTCCCAATGTGGCTTGAGAAGAGTAAGGGATGTGACATTCCTTGAAGGATGGGGAGGAGGAATTTAAAATTCTCCAAAAAGGGATGATTATGGGGATTGGAGGAATAAGAAGGAATTAAAAATTCCTTGGGAGAGGAGATGTCTAGAGGAATGTGAGATTTTAAAAATCTCACATTCACCTAGGAAAAGAGCATTTAAAGCTAGTGGTTGATAGAAGGGACAAGGAGTTGACTTTGTGGCTAATCATGATGATTAGCCACTAGAAACTCATTAGGAGGGGGATTAGAGGAAAGATTAGGTGGGATAGGATTTGTAGGAGGATTTGACTAGGAGAGAGAATGAGTGAAGGGAATAAAAAATTGGAGGAATAAGGTTAAGTGAGTTTAGGGAATTCCTAGAAGAATTTATTAGGTTAATGATGGATTAGGAAGATGATTTGGAGGAATCATGTGGGTTGACTAATTAATTGAAATTAATTAGCTAAGAGGAAGATTTGTGAGGATTTAATTTTTAGAAGAATAAAGAAAGGGATTGATTTATTAAATAAATCAGTCACATACTATAGTGACAATATTAATTATAATTAATTAATATTGAGGAGAATTTGAATTAACATAATTAATTAATTAATTATGTGAGGAATTAAAAATAATTAAAATAATTATTTTTAAGTGTCTACATTTTGCCCCTCTTTTACACAGTGGCAAATTTGGCGATGTGTAGAAGACAGAAGAAGAAAAGGATGCCCTAGCGTAAAGCATGGGAGGTGTATGCCCCCTCGAGAATTTTTTTGGAAAAAAGATGAAAAATTCTCGAAAATAGAGGAAGAAGAATTAGGGTGGAAGGGATAAATGAGGAAGAAATATGAAGTAGATGTGAATAATTTGGAAAGAAGAATAGGAGATGTGAGACTGTGGAGGAAAATGGGCCATCACAAGGGCCCATATAAGCCACAACGGGCCCAATGAGGGGTCATTGCTACACACAAGCCTTGGAGCTACTCAAAGTGAAGAAGAAGAGAAGGAGAGATGGACCGCAATCTAGTTCGTGATCATCGCGCTGAGAGGATCCAACGACTTGACCGACCGATGGGCTATGGACCACCGGTGAGTAGGTCTATCCCTCTTTTGAAATTTTTGATTTTAGGTAAATTTTAGGGCTAGAAATAGGGGTGAAGATTAGGCGAGGCACTCGCGCTGATCATTGTTTCAGTGTGTGCGCCCCTAGGCCAGTGCGAGAACTAGCAATCAGTACGAGTGCTCGCTAGGGGTCAGGTAGAATAGGAGGTTTGGGGAGGGGATTTGGAAGATTAGCACGGTTGCTCGCGCTTTAGCGCGAGCGGTAGCCCTTTGGCGTAGGCGCTCGCACTTCAGCGTGGGCGCCCAAGGGATTACACGGGTGCTCGCACTGAAGCATGGGTGCTCATGTTAATGGGTCTGGGAGGGGGGGAAAAGAGGGGAGGGGTTTCTCTATTGGTGCAAGTGCCTGCAAAATGGTACGAGCATCACGGTTTTGGCGTGAGTGCATGGTAAATCAGCGCGTGCACCTGGGATGGGTGGAAATGCAATTTTTGCTTAGAATTTTGGAATGGGGGGAAGGGTATGGTTGGTTCCAAAGGTTAGGAGGGGGTTTTGAGATGTGAAAGTAATGATTTGGTCTAATGGATGCAGGTGGAGAGGGGACCACTGGCTTCGAGAGAGCATTGGCCTGCCACGATGACTATATATCATGAGTTAACCCGTGATGAACTGGAGGTGCTAGCTGTGCTAGGGTTGCATTACGTAGGCAGGTGGCCGAGGATATGAGCACATACTTCCATGATGACAGTGTTGGTGGAGAGGTGGGATAGTCAGTATAACACCTTTCGTTTGTCAACTAGAGAGGCCACAATCACTTTGTTAGATGTTTGGAGGATCTTGAAGATCCCTGTTCGTGGTGTAATCCCTGAGTATCAGTTGGATGCAACTGATTTTTATCTGCGAGAGGTGTGTGAGTATGAGACGCCACCTATGTTAGACAGGAGAAGGATGCACTTAGGCCGGGCGATGGGTGTTAGACAAATTCCTCGATTGGTCTTGGTGATTTGTGGATTCTTGAGTGGGCAGATTATTCTAGATTTGGGTGGCCATGGATTTCCTCTTGGGTGGAGCAGATGCTTGTATTTCATGTTGCATGATGGTCAATAGTATACGTGGGGATCAGTGATGCTAGCCTAGTTGTATCATGACATGCATCTAGTGGTTTACAGGGAGTATGCCAGCTTATCTGCTGGGGTCACACTCTTACACATATGGGCGTGGGAGCATATTGTAGTGACTCGACCACTAGGGGTTTAGGACAGGTGGCCATGATAGTTGTTTGTGGATAGGTACAAGGGACTACTGCATTACACATAGACAGCGTCCATGTGGTTCTGGAGGAGGATTCTAGATGAGCTGGCACAGTTCACATGGAGACCATATTTGGAATGTGGGTGGTGGAGAGATGACTGGCAGCTTCACTAGGCAGGAGTGGAGATGTGGATATTTGGGAGATCAGTCTACATCATGGAGTACTATTCTCCATTCAGGATGGCTCGACAGCTTGGACAGATACAGGATATAGTCGGGGATATTCTAGTGTATCCTTGGATTACACGGGAGGTGAGGTATTGGGGGCTTACAATGAGTCCCTTGGATGGCCGGACGAGCTTCCCGACAGTATTTTACATAGTCTGGGATGAGCAGATGGGGGCATGGGAAGATCCATGCATGATAGGTGGTTACAGGAGCTGGTGGGAAGGCCACTTGCCAGTGGGGCTTACCATTCCTAGAGTTTTGGATGATGAGGAGTTGGAGCCAGGGGTTGATCAGGTGGTGGGTGGGGAGGATGATGGCCCAGGAGAGAGAGTTGTGGTTCGTGCAGGGCATGGTGTGGGCGGGAAGCAAAGGAGATTCCAAGTTGTCTAGAGGAGATATCCAAAGGAGGGGGAGGGAGATGGAGAGGTTGTGGAGGCTATAGTTGGCGAGAGAGAGGAGGCTATAGTTGGTGAGGGGGGGAGGCTATTCCTATGGATATCCCTGAGATACAGGCGGGGGAGAGGGGAGGATTGACATAGCCTAATTTTGACCATTTACAGCAGAAGTGAGATAGTTATCAGGTGAGGCTTCATTCCATGGAGGATGAGATATAGGTAGAGAGAACTTAGAGGGAGAACATGGAGGCAGAGGTGGAGCAGTTGACATGGGAGATAACCGATTTGACAGAGAGTCTCCATACTGTCAGGACAGAGGTAGATGCCTTGAGGGTAGAGGGGGAGGAGGTAGAGAGGATGTTGGAGGAGGCCTGGATAGTTACAACTATTGTAGGGCTCCAGGATTCTCTTCATCGGCAGGATGCTGAGTTAGAGGGGTTACATGCCAGAGTGCAGAGGGGGGAGGCAGAGGTGACATGGTTGCGGGAGGAGAGGGATGCAGCCCGACAGGCATTGGTTCCTGCAAGATTGGTGCAGATATTTTATGATAGTCTGCAGCAGTGAGAGAGGGTGGAGAGGTCAGCCCGAGAGGCACAGTACTATAGGGGGCTATATCATGAAGTAGTGCCTACCGGACAATGAGCAGCCTTGTACACTGAGCGTGTGTGGTCTCACAGGACCCATAGTCAGTGGCTGACCTAGAGTCAATAGATAGGGGGATTAGTGGGTTTTCGGCCACCAGCAGGGGGGGAGGAGGATCGGGTGGGGGAGTTATAGTAGAGGGGGGTGGAGAGATAGGAGGGGAGAGCTAGCTCCCTATTTTTGCTTGTGTATTATATTTTGACCCTTCGGGGCGATCATTGTATCATGATAGACATATTTTCCTCTTTATATATATATATATGATTTGATTGGTGATAGATGATGTGTAGCCTTTATTGTGATGGATTCTTTTTGTTTTTCTTATGATGTCATATATGGATGCAATTATGGATGTGTTATGCTAACTTATTTGTGATGCAGAGTGGATGTTTATATATGTATGTTT
Source organism: Cryptomeria japonica (assembly GCF_030272615.1). Lineage (NCBI taxonomy): Eukaryota > Viridiplantae > Streptophyta > Pinopsida > Cupressales > Cupressaceae > Cryptomeria > Cryptomeria japonica. The sequence goes on along the minus strand of NC_081412.1, from coordinate 141,533,700 downwards.
ATGATGTGTTGCTGACATGGTTTTGGATACAAAATGAGTGATTATTATGCTTTATGTATAAATGCACATGTGTGATGGACTTGTAGATGTGAAATGATTTATGATCCAATCTAAACGTAATGTTATATGGATGAATAAGTATCTTTTATGTGATGCAACCTAAGTGCAACCTTATATGCTAAATGTTTTGTGGAAAATGACTATCTAAATGAAATAAGTAATGCAATCTATATGAAGTGAATAAATAATACAAAGAGGGAATATGCCAATAATAATAGAATGATCTTTGATAGAAGAATATGGAATAGATGGGAAATGGGGGAAATTGAGAACTCCATGGGATTATTGAGCTTAGGATTTTATGGAATGATAGTGAGATTTTGTGCACAACAAATGTGGAGAGCCAACCTAGTTTGATATTGGCCTGGGTGACTTGCACCACTGATTATAGAAATAAGGATGCCATGAGAAACCCAAGGCATGGACTGACTCTCAGATAAATAGGAATTCCTTACACACAGCTATGCAAGTGTTAAGAAACACTGATATAGAGTTGTGGGTACATGCAAGGAGACCCTCAAACACACCGATAACTCTTGTACACGAAAAGGTAGGTGTTGACAAACACTAATACCAGATCGTTGGTTTATACAAGAGAGATCCAAAACATGCCATGCTATGAAAATATGCCCCAGTATGCGCCTATTGTAACATTCCTGGATATGGCAAACCCAAGCAGTCGTAGATAGTTGCAGTCGTAGGGAAAAAGATGCAAGTCTAAATAAAAAGATCCGACAAAATCTAACAAGTCAATTTTTCTATGACCAAATGATACCTCTTGCCAAGAGTAGAACTAGGATGGAGGATTAGGTTGCCAGGTGAGGGAAGGAATCATCCCCAGGGCAAACTAGACTTGTGGATTTAGGCAAGTGATTTTATGGTTTTGGAGAGTGACTTGCGGACTTGGGATTGTTTCTCAAGACTTCTTGAAGCTTACACAGAGGCATAAAAGCTTAGTTTAACTGGGCATTCCTTGTTCATGACTCAGGCGAAGACTCATCATCATACGCATGTTTTATTGGGAGGCGGAAGAGAAGGAATGTTGTGAATGGGTGGAATGGATGGTGGGTGATTTGTAGTGTCGACCTGATAGACAGTGGATCCAGTTATTTACCTTGGCGCCTACATGGAGGTTTTCACCAAGGTACTTGTCCATAGTGCCACAAAGTGCTTTTCACTGGTGGACAAATTGGTTTTTTTTCCTTTTTTGCTCTCTTTTTTTTTTTTTTTTTTGTGTCACATGGTGCTTGTTTGCTAGGTTTTCACCAAAGTGACACACTTTTCAGGATCTTTTTCTTATTTTTTTGTATTTTTCTTGATTTTTTAATTTTTTTTAATTTTTAATTTTTATTTTGATTTTTTTGATTTTTGACAATTTAAGACTTTCTGAGGACTAGACATAAAATATTTTGAGGTGCATGATATTCATTGGAACATCCAAAGGATCGCCTTCAGGAGTAGCTAATTGATAAGCTCCTGATCCACATTTTGTTGTGATTACATATGGTCCAAGCCAATTAGGCTCAAACTTGCCTTTCTTTTCTCTTTCTTGTAGATTTTTTCGATTCTCCATGAGGACAAGATCACCAATATGGAATTCTCAGGTTCTGACTTTTTTATGATAACTCATGCACAAACGGTTTTGATATACCTAGAGATGATTCAAGGCCTTGAGGCACCTTTCATCTAACAATTCTAGCTCTTGTAAGTGGGCAATTCTGTATTCCTTGTCTGGTAAGATATTTTGCAGCGATACCCTTAGAGAGGGGATCTCAAGGGGAAGGATGGCTTTGGAGCCAAAGACCAAGGAATAAGGGGTGGTGCCTGTGGGGGTGCGGATGGAGGTGCGGTAGGCCCACAAAGCGGGATGGAGTTGGAGGTGCCAATCACGGCCAGCTTCATTGACTGTCTTCTTGAGGATTTTTATTAGGGTTTTATTAGAAGCCTCAGCTTGGCCATTGACTTGGGGGTAATATGGAGTGGAAAAGTGATGTTGGATATTAAATTTTTGGCAGAGTTCTTCGACATCCTGGTTTTTAAATTGTCTGCCATTATCTGTAATGATAACTTTTGGGATGCCATATCGGTAGATTAGGTAGTTCAGGATGAATTTGGATATTTGCTTGCCAGTGGTAAAAGTAAGAGGGATAGCCTCTACCCACTTGGTGAAATAGTCGGTGGTGGTGATAATGAATTTATGTCCATTGGAAGATGGAGGGTGAATTTTCCCAATGAGATCGAGCCCCCACTGTGAGAAGGGCCATGGTGTAATAAATGGCCACAATTCTTGTGACGGTGCATGAATCTTGTCACCATGTTGCTAGCAAGGGATGCATTTCTTCACATAGTTATATGCATCCACTTCCATTTTAGGCCAATAGTATCCTGTTCTCAAAAATTTTTTAGCCGATGTGAGCCCACTTGAGTGTGCCCCACAGATGCCCTCATGTACTTCGCATAATGCCCATTCCACTTCTTGTTTATCTAAAAACCTTAGGAGGGAACCATCAAAATGCCTTCTGAATAGGGTGTCTCCAAGGATGGTGTAACGAGCACATCAATGAATGAATGTTTGTTGTTGGGTTTTTGTGAGATGTGGGGGAATGGTGTTGTTTTTGAGGAAAGTGAAGGTTTCTTGATACCAAGGGGACTCAAGACCAACAAGAACACACACTATTTCAGACTCTGGTAGGTCATATGTTGATATAAACAATTGCTCAACCAAGAACTCACACTTTCCGACTGTGTGTTGGCATTTGAAGGAGGGAGCCAATGGTGGCCATTGCATCTGCAACCCTATTGTTTGTTCTCAGGATTTGATCAAACTTGATTGCCATGAAATGTTGCTTAAGATCTTCAGCCATGGTATGGTAGGGAAGGAGTTTATCATCTTTTGTTTGGTACTCATCATTGACTTGTTTTATGACGAGTTGGGAATCACCATAGACTTGTAACTCCTTGATTTTCCAGTGGATAGCCAAGTGCAAACCTATGATGAGAGCCTCGTATTCTACTATGTTGTTGGTACATGCAAAGGCTATCTTGTATGATTTCAGGATGCCATCTCCTTGAGGTGTGACCAATAATATTCCTACCCCTGATCCATTTTGGGTGCAGGAGCCATCAAAGTACAATCGCCATGTGGAGGATGTGGTAACAGTCATAATGAACTCATCTAGTAATTCTGTGAGAAGAGGATGGTCACTTGGAAGTGGAGCTTCAGCCAACTGATCTGCAATGACTTGTCCCTTGATTGCCTTTCTGTCCACATATTTAATGTCAAAATCACTTAAGGGAATGACCCATTTAGCGGTTCTGCCAGTGAGAGCAACTTTTGACAGGAGATATTTAAGTGGATCAATTTTAGCAATTTTTTTTGTTTTGTTGTTTAGCATATAGTGACAGAGTTTCTATGTGCTAAACACCAATGCCAAGCATGCTCTTTCAATGGGGGTATAATTGAGTTCATACCCTACCATTGTTCAACTAATGTAGTAAATGACATGTTCCTTTCCTTGATCATCTGTCTATGCCAATAATGCCCCCAATGCCACTGCAGTCGCACATACATACAAAATACAGGGTTTTCCAGGAGTAGGAGGCATCAACACTGGAGGTGATGCTAGATATTCTTTTAGTTTCTCAAAGGCCTCTTAGCATAAGCAATCCCATTTGAATTTCATGTCCTTGTGCAGGAGGTGTGAAAATGGATGACACTTATCTACTAGTTGTGAAATAAAGCGTCTAATAGATTGTAGTTTCCCTTGGAGACTGCACAGTTGTTTGAGAGTTTTTGGTGGAGGCATTTCCATGATAGCTTTTACTTTTGCGGGATCAACCTCGATGCCTCTGCAAGAAACAATGAATCCTAATAATTTTCCCGATGTGACTCCAAACACACACTTTTTTGGATTCAAGCATAGTTTGTATTTTTCTAATCTTTCAAAGATCTGTTTAGAATGGGGATGTGTTCTTGCCTTGTCTTAGATTTGCCTAGCAGATCATCCACATAGTCCTCCATAATTTTGTGCAAGAGGTCATGAAAAATTATGGTCATGGCATGTTGATATGTATCTCTCGCATTTTTGAGACCAAAATGCATGACTCGATAACAAAAGGTAGCCCATGGTGTTGTGAACACAGTTTTATGTTGATCCTCATCTGCAATCTTGATTTGGTTGTATCCAAAAAATCCATCCATAAGTGACAACATCTCATGTCCTGTTGTAAGGTCCACAATCATATCTATATTGGGGAGTGGGAAATCATCTTTAGGACAATCTTTATTTAAATCTCAGAAATCCATGCAGATGCAGATGCCCCCGACAGGTTTGCTGATAGGTACAATGTTGGAGACCCATTCAACATAGTCTATGGGTTTGATAAATTATGCATCTAACATCTTTTGGAGTTCCGCCTTGACCAAGAGAGCAATATGTGGGTGCATTTTGTGTAGTTTTGTTTTATAGGTTTTTCATCTGGGTGGACAGCAAGATTGTGAACCACCAAGGCAGGATCCAACCCTAGCATATCGGCATAGGACCATGCAAAATTGATTTTTACCTCTGTAAGGAAGTTAATGAAATCTTGTTTCTCTTTTTCCATGAGGGACTTAGCAATGAGCACATTTTGTGGGATGACTTCAGTGCCCATGTTGATGCTATTTGTTTCTTCTATCAGCAAATTTGATCTGTCCTGTGGAAGGTAACCAATGGTAGGGAGGTCAAGTCCCTCATTATCAAGTGCCTTTTCCAAGTTTTCACTTTCAGATACGCCCTTTGTTTTTATTTTTTTCTCATCCAAAGGCGCCTCGAAGAGGTTTTCACCTAGGGAATCATGTTTTTTGCTTTGATTATCTTTTTTATGGCTAAGGGCATTGACCTGACTACCAAAGTATCCCTTTTCATGTAGTTGAATACCCTCCACTCTGTTACAATCTTCTAGATTTCGCATCGCCAGGAGAGTAATGAGAGCATTATCATGGACACAGATGTCTAACATGGGTTTGTCTCATTGGCCCCAGTCTACGAGTTCAAGATGGACAAGATGTAGCTCATGTGAAGTGGAAGGGGTTATGGGGGTAATGGTATTGATGTGAGTGTCAAAGAAGATATCATTTTCTATTCATAGGGCATTTCGTGGAACTCCTCTTCTTCAGCGCTTTTGATATCCAAAGAAGGACTAGAAGGGGCATTGACAATGGTAATTTTGGGCACCAAGGTGTACCCCAAGCCTCTATTGTATTTGTAGGAGATAGGATTTATGGTTGATTTTCTTCCTTTCTCCTCTGGTCCCAAGCCATGTCCTTTGTAACCCATTTTTTCAACTATGATTGATGCTTTTGGGTACATCTTTTTGGATATTTTTGCTAGATCTTCATCTTCTTCCTGATACAACCATGAAGAGACATCTTCTTTGAGGCTCTCCTCATCAAGTGGGCCCCATTTTTAGAAGGTGGTGTTTTAGCATTGCATGACTAGTTTTAGGTCCTTTTTGAGCTCTTTCGATTTGCCAAATGACTTAGGAGAGAGAGGGAGGTTGCCTATTAATAAGACATCCTCCAATTTGTATTCTCCACAGCCATTGTCCAAGATCTTGACATGATTATTTGGTTGGGATGAAGAGGAGGCAACATTTGATGTGTCAGATGGAGGCGTTGGCAAGGGTCTATTTAGTGGGAAATGATACAGATGCTTCCCCTCTAAGAGTTTGCAAGATTGAAAAGGTTGGGGATCACCTTTGATAGTGATCTCTCTTCCATTATAGGGGAATTTGATGCATTGGTGATAGGTGGAGGGCATGGCCTGCAAGGAGTGAATGCATGGCCACCCGAGGAGAATATTATAGGGGAGATCAAGATCTAGTACTTGGAAAGGGGTTTCAATTGTAATAGGGCCCACTTGAAGAGGTAAGGTGATCATGCCCTTCGAAACTCTCTTTGCATCATCATATGCTTTTATGGTGATCCTTCCTGATGTGTCTACCAAGTCCTCAGAAAGTCCCAATTGTTTTATTAACTTATATGTACACAGATTAAGTCTGGATCCACTGTCTATCAAAATACATTTAACCTTGTGTTTTTGGATAAGGGCTTCAATGTGCAAAGGTTTGTTGTGATCTTCATCTACATGAGCATCTTTGGAGGTAAATACAAGGTGTTGCTGGGCAACAAGGTTTCCAATGAGAGCTTGGAATTGAGTAGCATTGATGTTATCAGGAATGCGGGACTCAAGGAGGGCTTGTTCCAAAATTTCCTTATGTACAGGGGAAGTCTTGAGAAGTTCTAGAATGGAAATTTGTGTAGGGGTCTTCCTCAGTTGGTCCAGGAGGTCATATCGGGGGGTGGAAGACATGGGTGGGGGCTTTGGTGGGGGAGGAACTCCTTGGATGGTGACTTTTCCTCGACGTGTGGTTACATTACAATCATTTTAGGGATGGGAGGTGGAAGGCATGGTACCTTGAATGACTATCCTAGTAGGGTTTGGTCTACTTTGGGGAGGGGGAGGATTAACTCCTTGGACGGTTATGATGTTAACATGGTTGTCTACGGGCTCGATGCGACCCACTAAGGAGTCAAAGCCACTTATGTGATTGGTGTAGTCATAACCCACTATGTTAGACGATGAGCCTTTTCCTTTATCATGCTTCAGGAATGGTTCCTGGTACATTTTAAGTTTGTCATTGTTATTACCAGGTTTTACGTTTGCTACTTCAATCTCACCCCTATCAATGAGATCTTGTATGTAGATTTTGAGCTTCATGCACTTTCGCGTGTCATGTCCCTCGATACGATGATACTCGCAATACTCACTCTCATTATACCATCTAGGTTTGGGTTGATTGGGGTCAAATAGGCGAGTGATCATAAAAACTACTGCACCTGCTTGGACAAGTTTTTGGAACACCATTTCAATAGGCTCAGCAAGAGGAGTGAAATCTCTTGGAGTCATGTTATTTGATCGGGGTAGTCGTCCTTGGACTGAGACATTGTTGTGAGGTTTTTGGGATTGATTTTAATTATTTTGATTGTTGAATTGATGATTATTGGTGGTGGATTTTGGGGGAGTAGCCATGGTTTGGACCCACTTTGCATTAGTTACACCATCGTTGACCACATTTTTGTTTTTAGACTAGAATTTTGGCTTGTCGTTATGATAAGAGGAAGAACTTTTTGTTGATTTCTGGTAATGTTTCAAGGTTCCTTCCTCCAACAAGACACATTCTAAGGCAAGGCCCTTATCGATCAATTTTTGGAAGGATTTGATACATTGGGATGTCAAGGGTCTTGAAAGTTTAGGCACCAAGTTCTTTTGAAATAATTGAATTTGATTTTGTTCTAGCATGTCCCACTAGAATTTCTTGATAAGATGTCACCATCTTTGTAGGAAGTTGGCGAAAGTCTCTGCGGGCCTTTGTTTTGTGTTACATAGGTCCATCATAGAAACATCATTAGCCATGTTGTAAGCATAGTGGGCCACAAATTTCTCTACCAAATCTAGAAAGGAGATAATGGAGCCTCATGGTAGAGATGAGAACCATGCCAGGGTGTCTCCTATGAGACTCTTGGGAAAGAGCTTGCAAAGATATAGGTCACTATAGGAGACTTCTTGACATAAGATGTGAAATTCTCGGACATGGTCTCGGGGGTCTCCTTTGCCCTCATACTTGGTGAATTTAGGGATCTCAAATCCTGGAGGGTAAGGTGCAACTGATATAGATGGGTCGTAAGGACAAGGACAAAATTCCTCAAATGAGTAAGGTTTCCTCTTGTTAGTCCCTTCTTTCATGTCCTTGATGATATTTTTCATGTCTTGAATTTCATTGATGAGCTCTTGTTGTTGATTTTGATAATGATGAATTGTATTTGCCCCAAAAATTGGATGAGTCAAGGAAGGTGCACCACCACCAATGTATTGATATGATGAGGAGGTGGGAACATGAGATGTGATGATCGATGTCGTAGGGATTTGGGTAATAGTTGGTTGCGGTCCGCAAACTATTGTGAGGAGATTGAGTACGACCCAGATAAATTTTGTGACATTGTTGATGGGAAGGGAAGTTTGTGGAATAGAAATATGTGGTTGAATGGAAGGAGGTGGTATAGAAGAGTGTTGGACAATAGATGAGATCAGATTTGATAGTGGTATAGATGGTAACGAGGAAGAAGGTGGGATGGAGACCATGGGGGAAGGTGTTGTGGGTTGCATTGACTGAGTTTGGATGATTGGTGGGGCTGCAATTGATTGAGTTTGAATAATAGGTGCAACATTTTGTATGGGAGCAAGGTCTCCTTGTGGTTGTTGATCGAGAGTGGATTTATCAAATTCAGGTGGAAGTTGAGCTCCATTTTCAAGGAGAGTCTTTAGAAGTACAGTAGGATTGTGTTGGATGAAATTTTCAATCATCTCTTGGTTATAAGAGTCAGCTAGGAAAGTTTGCACTTTTGGGGAGAGTTCGTCTTGCCTAACCATGTTAGGATTTTGGCTTTGATCTTGATTGCTAGTTTGCCCACTTTGTGTAGGATCTTGCGTGGGATCTTCATATAGGACACTAATCTTTGACATGCCATATTGTTGTTCAACCATCTTTTTCTTTTGGGATCAAGTTATGACCATACATGAATAACCTTAGAAAAGCTTGGAGGAGGAAATCTTTCATGAAAGGACTTAGCAAGATATTTGTGGAATTTTGGATTTTGTCTTTGATGACAAAGGATTTTGTTGATTGGTGGGGTTCTTGGATTAGAGCCCGGATTTGATTAGGATTGACACCTTAGTCCTTAGATGAGGATTTTAGGTGGTGGATGAAACCACAAGCAAGGTAATGACCAATTTGGGTAGAATTTAGACCTTGGAGTGACGATTAAAAAGCCTCTCTTCCACCGAGGGTTGACTAATGACCCTAAGCAAAGTAAAGGCATGAGTTAAGAGTCTTGATCGACTCAAAAAGGATTAGGCAAAAGATACTTGGAGAGGATTCTTCTTCAAGCATGAGAGCCAATAAACTTAGAAAATAAACTTCTATATTTAACTTGGAAGTGTAGTTTGTTTATTGTTTAGGTTTAGTTGGGGCTTTTTGCTGAACAATGCATGTTCGATTTTAACCGATGCATTCTCTATTTTAAAATTGCTATGAACTATTTGTTTGGGTGTGTATAAAAAATTAAATAGACAAACTTTGTATTTTTGATGAACAAGGTGCAATAAAAGCTCCTCTGTTACAACTTTATAGTTCTTAAAATTTTTGGTGTTTATTGCTTTGCTGGTCTGGTAATCACTATTTTGTTTTTACTTATTATTTATTATTGTTCTTTGTTATCTTGTTGTTTAAAAATAGAACTTCAATGTTACTTTTACATTTTACGCCCCCTTCGCAATTAAAAGAGGTGTGGACAATTTGGTGTGAGAATATAACAACTCTTTTACACAAGATGACATGAGAAGTTTGGTGTGAAGTTAAGTATTTTAAGTTTGAAAAAAATATTTCATAATTAATGCTCAAATGATTTTAATAATCTAAAATAATTATAGTTTGACATTAATGTCATAATGAAATATCATATTTTCATTTATCTTTTAAATACATATGTTTCTATGTATGTATGTATGCATATATAAACACACATATACATATCTATACATATATACATATTTGTATCTACATACATACATACATATAATTGTTATTTGTGAGGAACCAGTTATTACAGAGAGGGGGGTGAATTAGTAATAATAGTAAACTTAAAAAATTTAGTAACCACCAAAAACTTCTTTCAAAACAACTCATAAATAGTACCGGTAATAACTAAAATCATACTGCTAATTAGATTTATCAAACTATTCTTCTAAGTGTTCATCAACATGCATGCAATAGAAAGATATCAAATCAACACATAAGAAATCAATCAACAAATGAACACCATGATTTTCACATGGAAAACCAAATGGGAAAAACTATGGTGGGAACTGGTACCCACAAGATTTTTGTACTCTTTTGGAATGCACCCTGTTAGGAGCCTAGCCCGGTTAGGAGCTTACAAATATGCCCTGTTAGGAGAAAACACTCTTAGGAGATTTACTCTATTAGGAGTAACCATGTGAAAGGATTTAGAACCCAAGATAATGAGTCAGCTGGCGAAGAAATTTATACAATCATGCCTATCTGAACCTACCCGATTAAGGGATTTTGAGTCTGTTGCAACTATTAGGGAACACCAGATGTATGATCTGAAAATAGAAATCTCTGCTTGCTTGTACAAATCCCTTTCTATTCCAATATGATTCTCTCTTGCAGACACAGTAGTTCAGCCACACACTCTTCTTTTGATCACCAACATAGTAAATCATCACAAACTTACCCTAAATAGACTTTACAACTTAGTCAGTTACAAAACACTAAGATTTACATCATAGATCATTAAAAATATTTATAAGTCATTACAAATCATCATATGGATCATTACAATCAATTACAAATCAATTTCAGCCATTGAATGATCATCGTACATTGATCTGATACACTTTCAAACCCTTAGCTCATTCCACTAAGCACTTCGCTCATTCCCAAGAAATTTTTTCTTTGATCGCGCCAAAATATTATCTTATCACTTCATGTGGATTCAGCCACATCATCGCCATCTTACAAACATAATGTAATACACCGCCAAACTCAAAATCATTACCGGTTATAAGATTTGAATATCAGTTCTTAAACCCTACTAAAACCCTATAGAAAATACATCAGTAATCACAAACATGACTTTTGGTAGCCAAAACATGATGTGGTTCGGGTCATAACCTCATTACAATGTTACCAACACATATTCCAAACCACAACACCAAATTATTTATCAATCTCTAGATCCAATTACTTAAGCATAACATAGTTTCACATTTACCAATTAAAGTCCTATTTGCCAGTTAACTGTCAAGTTCATTCCATAGCTTTCTGGTCAATCATAGACAACTTAGATAATATGATAGAACAATATAACCATAGTTGCCATCAATGACAACACAAACTAATCATCAAGTCATCAAATAACATCTCAACTATATCATCACCAACAATCCTTATACCGATTCATCAATATCATCAATAGTTATATGAATATGCCAACATTATCCCCCTTTGGCATTGATGGCAACACTAAAAAACCTCATCATGTTGAACTAAACTAATCTGTTATGTACTTTCTCATCCTTCTCAACATCTCCTCTTCTGTCAGTTATCTAGTTCTTCTTCTCATGGTTGATCTTCAACTAATTCTTCTCCCCCTTTGACAACAATACCAAAGGTGGAAATACCTCTATTGTCTTCATCTCTACTTATCTCATCGTAGCTTCTCCCCTTGAGGAGTAGCCCACTTCACATCCATCTAAAACTGAAAGATATTCAATGAATTCACCTAAATTATACATCACTGTCATATTAGTTGATCTTGTACAGTGGTACAACCCCTAATCTACCTCTAAGATAATAAAAGGTTGTCTTAGGCAAAGGTTTAGTGAATATATCTTCTAACTACTCTTTGCTAGACACATACTCCATTTTTACTTTGTTCTCATGTACTCTTTCCCTTAGGAAGTGATATTTCAACTCAATGTGCTTTGTTCTTGCATATAATACATGATTTTTTGAAATATTAATAGCACTAGTGTTATCACAATGAATAGTCACTAGTTCAGACATGTCTTCCTTAAAACCTTCCAAAATATGTCTCATCCATATAGTCTAAGTGCAATTCATTGATGCTGCCACATATTTTGCTTCAGCTATAGATTGTGGAATACAATATTGTTTATTGCTTATCCAAGACACCAATGTTTCTCCTAAAAAGAAAGCTCCATCGGTTGTGCTTTTCCGATCATCATCATTTCCAGCCAAATATTATATCAAAGAAAGCTCCACCAGTTGTGCTTTTCTAGTCATCAACATTTCTAGCCAAATATTATATCATCAACAAAAAACTTAGCAAGTAACATTTTGTCTCCATCAGTCTTCAAATATATATTACTATCTTCACTGGTTCTTTGGAATCCTATCTTGATCAGATGCACATGTAATCTTTCAAACCATGTTTTTGGAGCTTGCTTCAATCCATATAGTGCCTTGTGTAGTTTGCAAACCATATTTTCATCTTCAATCAATGCAAAACCATCTGATTGTTCTATATATACTTCTTCTTCCAAGATACCATTCAAAAAAGTTGATTTAACATCCATCTGACATACCTTAAATCCTTTAAAAGCAGCAAAGGCAAGCAACATTTGAACACCTTCAAGTCTTGCCACCAGTGTAAAGGTTTCACCATAGTCTTCACCTTATTCTTTTGAATACCCTTTTCAAACCAACCTTGCCTTGTTTTGATTAAGTAAAAATAGGTTTTTGAAAGGAACCCGAACCTTAATACATATCAGGAGAAAGATAAAGCATTAAAGTGGAAGAAAATCATGCTTGATCACCCAAACAAAAAATAGTTCCCAACCAAAACACAGAAAGCCACACAAAGACAGCTAAAGGATAGCAAAAGGACAACACAAAGACAAAGACAAAGATAGAGACAGCTAAATATTTTTCATAATATCTTCTGCATGAATTTCCATCTACTTCATGTTGTCTACAGAGTTCTTCAATTCATCTAGCTCTCGTCCCTTGATATCACCCTGATTCCTAGTGTTGGCCCTTGTTCTCTTCTCATGGCCCTTTTTCTCCATTTGGTCCTTGTCACCCTCCTTGTCTTTAATGTTATCATATCTGTTAATCAGAATATTCATATTATCCACAGAGGCCTTAAGAATCTAGAAATTATGTTCGGCAATCCTCTTCATAGTTAATTCCATCTTGTCGACTCTATTGACCAGGTTGTTCATGGTAGTTTCTAGCCCGTTCGCCTCTCTATTCCCTTCTATTTCCTTAACCTTCTTTTTTGTTTCAAGAATTTTACCAACCATGGCCTCCATAGCTTCAACATTGTTGATAGCAACCACTAATTCTTTAATGTTTCAGAAAGAGGCTTCTTGCCTATCATAGCATTTTTGATAACATTAATATCATTCTTCAGGTTGTTGATATCTTTCACAATTTTGCTGATAGTTTCACAAAATCCCTTAATACTATCATTATCCCCATGACAGTCGTTAGGATTTCCCATTTTATTCTCTTGGCCCTCATTCTACAATCCTTGAGTACTCATGTCCTCACCACAATCCACATCCAGAATCTCATCCTCCTCCTCATATTGTCATTTTTTTACACCTCTGCATCCTCATCAGAAGCTATCAATATCTTCCTTTTTAACTTTTTAGTCCCCATACGGGTATTCTTGTTCCTCTGGGTTTGTTTTCCTATTCCCTTTCCTTTCTTGCTTTTGATGAATTTCTCATCAAAGGACTCATCCTCGGAGTTTGAGAGGTTAGAATCAACAACAATCCTCTTTCTTTTCCCCTTAGTCCTCCCCTTTTTGCTGAGATCCTCAGACTCACCTTTAGTTTCAGAGTCGAAGTTGAAACCACTATACTCACTTTTTGTGTCATCATCCTTGGTATTTTTACCTCTAATGGGTTTCTCAATGGATTTCCCTTTCTACAATTTGTAAACTAAAAACATAAGACTCTGATGAAGAGCATGGTCACCCTGAGGGTCTTTTTGCATTTCTTTAATGGTATGATTTATAGAACAAGCTAAATAATAGGGCAGACTTACCTTTTCACCATGGCGGAAGAGGTTGAGCAGCCCGAAATGGTGCCTATAAGCCCTCATGAATCTTCCATCTAGATTAATGTAGGTTATGGTAGAAAACAACAAAAACCTCCATGGTCTATAGATACACTTGGGGGAGTGGTAGGAGTTATCCACCTTCACCAATTTCTTTTTTTCGCCATCCATGATAGGAAATCTATCTGTTGCCTTATTAGAAACACTTTGATCTCTCTAGAACTTAATACCATCTTTCACCATCCTCGTAGCTTTTGCAATGATATCTTCATCAACCATCATCATCTGTTGGTATTTTGGTATGGTTTTGTCATTGATGTCAGCACCTACTAAACACTTATCAACTCTAGTACATTGGAGATCTAGCAACATTCACTGACAAGCAAGTGACTAATGCACAGTCACTGGTATATGGTTCACCGATAGGATACAGTGATCACCGACACTTGGAATGGCATGGAAAATACTTGGTAATGTCGAAGACATTGTCTGGACATCGTATCTTGGAAAGTTGTTTATCAGCTTATTCATATTTGCATATTTGCTTTTACTGGCAAATAGGTCCAAGGCTATCTAGGGTTACACTGGTAGGTTTAACTTTTCCAGATCAGCATGGCACACTATGGAGATAATTAATTAATATAGTAAATGCATTGAGACAACATGTTCAATCATTTATTGCATCGGATATTGTATTATTTGTAAAATGATTTTAATGTAAAATCTTATAGAGCTGACCTACTATAATTGGTCCTAGGTCATGGTATAAATTTAAGATCTTAAATGTAAGATTGAATGTGGAATGCGAAGAAGGTTGTGTGTGAAGGTATATGCGATATTTAGCAGAGCTATACATGAAGACATCATTTGAAGGTAAAGCCAGGGTTTTTTGAAAGGATATCAGCATTACATTGGTACTGAATCTAGCATATGAAGATGTTCTTTTAAGGAGTACATTCTTATTGGATTTAACCATCCAATTGTAGTCAGTGTGACTCCCATTTGTGTTTGAGCAGTGAGCTCTAGGCGGTTGGCCTTTCTGCATGTGCAGACCCCATTTATGTACACTTACTATCTGTAGTAGTATCATCTGATTGTGGGTAAGGTTTCCCACCATGGTTTTTCCCCTTACAGGGTTTCCATGTACAAATATTAGTGTTATGTGTTGTGGATGATTTTGTCTTTTGGTTTCATGCATTAATCTTTACCGGTATTGCATTTATCAGTTAATTTGTTTCATCGGTATTAAACATTAATTTTTTTAAGTGGTTTTTGGTTTAATATTTTAAGACAACTGATTCACCCCCCCCTCTTAGTTGTCCTCGGGACCTAACAATTGGTATCAGAACCAAGTCCTCTTTTTGCAGAAGCTTAACAGCTTGAGGAGATCCAATGTCTAGCAACCATTTCAGGAAGGATAGTCCTAAACTCTATGGAACTAACTATGGAATATGGAAGATCAGAATGGAGACACATCTGAACTATATTGGAAAGGATATTTGGGAGGTTACAAAGAATGGATATACTACTCCTACTACAACTCAACCAAATCCTCCAAATCTGACTAAAGATGAAGAAAATGATTGCAAGGCAAGAGAAACACTTCTGAGCGCATTATCAAATCAGCAAATCATGGGACTACCAGATAGGTCTACTGCTAAAGCTATATGGGATCATTTGGAAACACTAAATGAAGGAGATTCCACAATTGCAAAATGTGAAAGCTTCTGGGTCAGGTATGAAAGTCTGAAAATGGAAGAAGATGAAAGAATTTTTGCTTTTATGGAAAGAGTAAATGAAATTGCTTTGGGTATTAAATGTTGTGGAGGAACCTTAAGTGAAGATGAAATTGTTTCAAAAGTTTTAAGAGGTTTGCCACAGACATACAAAATGAAGGTTACTGCAATAAATGAACTTAGAACAATGCCTAACACATCAGTAACTAGGGATACATTGATTGGAAAAATATCAGCCTTTGAAATTGAGGAATTTGGTCCTGTTACTACTATAAAGACAGATTTAGCTTTCAAAGCATCTACATCATCTGCATCATCATTTGACAAATCTGATTGGAAAGCCTTTTATACAAGAGAACTTGAAGAACTTGAAGCACTCTTTGCAAGAAAGATGCCTAAAGGTCCAGTGGGAAGTAAGTATGAAGGTAAAGCACCCTTTAAATGTTTTAACTACAATAAGATTGGTCATGTGGGTTCAAGATGCCCTGATAGACATGCTAGGTTAAGAGAAGAAGCTAGAAGAACATACAAGCCTAATCCTGAATATCAGAAATACAGATTCAAGAAAAATAAGGACAAATCTTGTTATGTTGTTGATGAAGGAGTAACAGATGATTCTGATGAAGATTCGACAGACAAGGGATGGGTTTTTGTTGCTATAACAAAAGATCAACCGGCACCTGCAGTGCAACCGGTAGAACAGGCCTTGGTAGCAAAAATTGAAGTGAAGGATGAATGGATCATTGATTCAGGAAGCTCACATCACATGATTGGTGACAAAAGCAAATTCTTGAACTTTCAAGAATATAATGAAGGTCTAGTAAGATTTGGTGATGACAAAGCTTGTTCAATTAAAGGTAAGGGTTCAATATCTCTTGATGGTAAGCATAACACTGACAATGTTTACTATGTTGAAGGTTTAAAGAATAAACTTTTGAGTGTTGGTCAATTAGTTGAGAAGGGATTTCAGTTACAATTCAAAAATGGTAAATGCAAAATTATGAATAGAACTGGTTTAGAAATTGCAACCAGTAATTAGACTAGAGGTAATATCTTTCATTTGAATAACAGTGAAAAGACATGTTTGATTGCACACATTGATGAAAGTTGGTTATGGCATAAGAGACTTTATCATGTAAATTTTGATTGCATGGTAAAAATCAGTACTACTAAGGCAATTAGAGATTTACCTAAAATTGTCAAAACTCACAACACAGTGTGTAAGGAATGTCAATTTGGAAAACAGGTTAGAGCTAGTTTTAAAAGTATTCTAGAGAAATCAAACAATGATCTTGATTTAATTCATATTGATTTATGTGGTCTAGATAGAACTAAAATCTTGCAAGGTGATAGATATTTCATGCTAATCATAGATGACTATTCTAGAATGTGATGGGTTACTTTTCTCAGAGAAAAATCAGAAGCACTTGGAAAGTTTAAACTGTTCAAAGCAATGGTTGAAAATGAAATCGGTAAGAAAATCAAATGTTTAAGATCAGATCAAGGAGCTGAATTCACATCTAAGGAATTCAATGCATTCTGTGAAGTGAATGGAATCAGAAGACAACTATCAACACCTCGGACACTAGAATAGAATGGAGTTGTTGAAAGAAAAAACAAAACTATCTTGGATGCAACAAGAAGTATGTTATCAGAAGAAAACTTACCACATATATATTGGAGAGAGGTAGTAAGCACAGTGGTCTATACATTCAACAAAGTTCACATCAAAGGTGAAACCGGTAAGACCCCTCATGAACTATGGTTTGGTATTATTCCTACTCTTAAAGATTTAAGAATTTTTGGAAGCAAATGCTATATTAGAAGAGATGAGTATATTGGAAAATTTGATCCTAGAAGTGATGAAGGAATATTTCTTGGTTATTCATCTAAGAGAAAAGCATATAGATGTTTTAACAAAAGATTGCAGAAAATTGTTGAAAGCACAAATGTAAAGATTGATGAACAATTTAGAGGAACTTTAAGGTATATGGATTATGAACTGGCAACATAAATTCTGTCAAATGAATCTACACTAAATCCACTAGCATAGAATGAAGATCTAGTTACACCGGCATCATCTGAAAATTCCATAGTAACTGAGGAACAATAGCAAGCAAAGACACCTCAGTATGTAAGATTGAATCATTTTGAAGATCAAGATGTGGAAATAAATATAGAGGAGTTATGACAAGAGGAAGATTGGAAAATGAAGAGGTATGTCTTATTTCTCAAATTGAACCATCATCAATTAATGAGGCATGTGAAGACAAATTTTGGATTAAAGCTATGGAAGAAGAATTAGAGAAAATTGAGAAGAATAACACTTGGACATTAGTTCCCCGGCCTAAAGATAAAAATGTTATTGGAACCAAATGGGTCTTTAGAAAAAAACTTAATGAAGATGGTAAAATAATCAGAAATAAAGCAAGACTAGTGTGTAAGGGATATTCTCAAAAGGAAGGAATTGATTACAATGAAATCTTTGCACTGGTAGCTAGAATTGAGGTAGTTAGATTATTTTTTGCTTTTGCAACTCATAAAAATTACAAAGTATATCAGATGCATATTAAATGTGCATTTTTTAATGGAATTCTTGAAGAAGAGGTTTACATTGAACAACCTGAAGGATTTTCTTTAACAGAAGACAAAGATATGGTTTGTAGGTTAAAGAAAGCTTTGTATGGATTGAAGCAAGCTCCAAGAGCTTGGTATGCAAGATTAGATAAGTATCTTTTGGAGATTGGTTTTTCTAAAGGTAATGTAGACAGTAATTTATACTATAAAGTAACTGATGATGACATCTTGGTTATAGAAGTTTTTGTTGATGATATAATCTTTGGAGGAGAAGATGGATTATGTGAAGACTTTTCTATCAAAATGCAGCAAGAATTTGAAATGTCTATGATAGGAGAAGTAAAATTCTTTTTAGGATTGCAGATTTCTCAGATTGACAGTGGTATATTCTTGAGTCAATCAAAATACTTAAAAGAGCTACTAAAGAAATTTGGGATGGAAAACTCTAAACCGGTAAATACACCTATGACTACAAATGACAAATTATCAATAAGAACTGAATCAACACCTGTTAATCCAACCAGGTACAAATCTATGATAGGAGGTTTACTATATTTAACATAAACAAGACCAGCTATTATGAATGCAGTATGTATTATTTCAAGATTTCAAAGTAATCCTAGGGAAAATCATGAATCAGCAGTAAAAAGGATTTTTTGGTACTTATAAGGCACTACAAATCTTAGATTATGGTATCCTAGAGATGACAACTTTGAATTATGTGCATATACAGATGCAAATTGGGCAAGAGATGTAGATGACATGAAAAGCACCACCGACAGAGCATTTTTCCTTGGAAGCAGATTAATTTCTTGGTTAAGCAAGAAATAGAGATGCACATCTTTATCAATAGCAGAATCAGAATATGTTGCAGCAGCAACAAACTGTACACAGGTATTATGGCTTAAACAAATGTTGAAGGACATAAAGGTGAATTGCAAGGAACCTATAACTAGCTATTGTGATAACACTGTAGCAATTGATATATCCAAGGATCTAGTACTACATTCTAATACTAAACATGTTTCTATCAAGTTGAACTTTCTGAAAGAAAATGTTGAAGCAAAACAAGTCAAACTAGTTTATGTAAATACTAAAGAGCAGATTGCAGATATTTTCACTAAACCTCTACCTAAGGAAACTTTTGAAAATCTAAGAGAACAGCTTGGGGTCATACCCCCACCGGTAGATACTTAGAGAGTTGATGTCTGTCATCAACCGACAAAATTAACAGAGATATACTCTTAATCTGGCTTTGATGAGGAAGCTACTTCTCAGGGGGAGTAGTTGGTATATTGAACATAGTTGGTATTTTGTATGTGAACCTAACAATTGGTATTTTACATATAAATGATATTTTGTTGTAACTTTGGCATTTGATGTCAAAGGGGGAGAGATTAGTATGGAAAAAAACAGAAAGAAACACAGAAAGACACATGTTACTCCTAGGGGGAGAGATTGTTTATTTTTGTTTTCTGAACTCAGTAATAATCTTTTTAGGAGATTGTTGGTCTTTGGTATTTGGCATTTCTATTTTGGCACTTCGATGGTTTTTCCATCTTGTGTTGCCATCAATGCCAAAGGGGGAGATTGTTGGTATTTTGGTATGGTTTTGTCATTGATGTCAACACCTACTAAACACTTATCAACTCTGGTACACTGGAGATCTAGCAACATTCACCGGCAAGCAAGTGACTAATGCACAATCACCGATATATGGTTCACCGGCAGGATACAGTGATCACCGACACTTGGAATGGCATGGAAAATACTTGGTAATGTCAAAGACATTGTATGGACATCGTATCTTGGAAAGATGTTTATCAGCTTATTCATATTTGCATATTTTCTTTTACCGGCAAATAGGTCCAGAGTTATCTAGGGTTACACCGACAGGTTTAACTTTTCTAGATCAGCATGGCATGCTATGGAGATAATTAATTAATATTGTAAATGCATTGAGATGACATGTTCAATCGGATATTGTATTATTTGTAAAATGATTTTAATGTAAAATCTTATAGAGCCGACCTACTATAATTGGTCTTAGGTCATGGTATAAATTTAAGATCTTAAATGTAAGATCGAATGTGGAATGCAAAGAAGGTTGTGTGTGAAGGTATATGCGAGATTTAGTAGAGCTATACATGAAGACATCATTTGAAGGTAAAGCTAGGGTTTTGTGAAAGCATATCAGCATTATACCAGTACTAAATCTAGCATATGAAGATGTTATTTTAAGAAGTACATTCTTATTGGATTTAACCATCCAATTGTAGTCAGTGTGACTCCCATTTGTGTTTGAGCAGTGAACTCTAGGTAGTTGGCCTTTCTGCGTGTGCAGACCCCGTTTATGTACACTTACTATCTACAGTAGTATCATCTGATTGTGGGTAAGGTTTCCCACCGTGGTTTTTCCCCTTACAGGGTTTCCACGTACAAATATTGGTGTTATGTGTTATGGATGATTTTGTCTTTTAGTTTCATACATTAATCTTTACTGGTATTGCATTTATCAGTTAATTTGTTTCACCGGTATCACAGACTATTTCACCGGTATTAAACAATAATTTGTTTAAGTGGTTTTTGGTTTAATATTTTAGGACAACTGACTCACCCCCCCCTTCTCAGTTGTCCCTAGGACCTAACATCATTTGGGTGCCAATCAGAACCTTGCCATTCTTCCAATTCTTTATGAAATGCTTGGTAACTATAGGGTCTTTGCCGCAGACCCTCTCCATGAAAACATTTAAGCCACCCTCTTGAAGAATCTCCCAAACCTCTTTGTTCTTCTTCCAATCCGAGCAAGAAGTTGGTTCAAACCTCTTTTTGTTCCCTCCCATATTTCCCTCAAAATCATTGGAATTCCTAATCTTGGCTCTGATATTTCCTCTCTTGTTTCTATTATTGTTCTAAAAAACAACCCATAATCTATGTCCTGTTAGTATGATATGACTATTAAATTAAATAATTAACACTGCCACTATGAACATTCATCGAAAAAAGGGGGAAAGGCATTAAGAA
The DNA here is from genome assembly GCF_030272615.1 of Cryptomeria japonica. Lineage (NCBI taxonomy): Eukaryota > Viridiplantae > Streptophyta > Pinopsida > Cupressales > Cupressaceae > Cryptomeria > Cryptomeria japonica. The sequence goes on along the minus strand of NC_081412.1, from coordinate 141,512,587 downwards.
TTATGATTAATGATGCCACGTTGCTTCATTTGGATACGGTCCAGTTCAAACAAGGATTTTGCCTCACATGCAAGATTAATCTCACCATAAATGGTAATGATTTTCTCAGATTGGTAGGCCAAGTTGGCAGCCCATTTAGCACACATGTTAGCTTCCCTGTAAACATGTGTGGAAACACAAATATCAAAGGTTTCTGTAATTTACTTCACTTCTTTGATTGCATTGTTTATAGACCAAGAGGGCGGGAACACCTTATTCAAATAGTTTATAATATTCAAAGAGTCACCTTCACACCATGCTCTAGTACAATTGGCTTCCTTAGCTAAAACCATCCCATGATATGCAGCAATGGCCTCAACAACATGATTAGTTTGACTGCCAATAAGAATACATTTAATGGTTTTGCATTTTCCCCATTCATCCCTTAAAACCACACCACACCCCACATTGCCAGGGTTACCCTTTGAGGTGCCATCGAAGTTAATTTTCATCCATCCATGAGGAGGGCTTTTTCATTTCATATCTTCTCTAGGATTATCCTAAAAGATGTCCCTACCCTTTAATCTCCAATTCTTGAAATATGATCATCCTAATCTTTGGGGTTGTCTATTCCACCCATGATGTTGATATTCTCCACCATATTTCATTTGATTTTCTCAAAAATTATTTGAGCTTTAGATGCTTTATATTTTAACACTCTTTCATTTCTCTCTTTCCATATTCCCTAGAAAATATGAGGTAAAGCCAATCTCCATAACAAAATTATAGACTTATTTCTTGAGGGGTGCTGCCATGAATTAAAAACATCTTGGACAGATTTCAGAAAGACCCAACTGATATTGAAGTAATCCAGACATCTAGCCCAGATGTCAGCAGAGAAGGGATAGTAGAAGAACAAGTGGTTAATGGTTTCCTCATTCTGCATACAAAGAATACAAACACTAGGCATACAAAATCCTCTAGTTTTGAGATTATCAATAGTCAAAATTTTATTTAAAAAAAATATTAATTTTGGGAATTAGGCCTTTCACCCAAGCCTTAGCCCAGCAAGGACTCTCCAGATTAGAAAACTGCTGATTATAGAGAGAGGTAACATAAAATTTACCATTTGCAGTAAGTTTCCAGATTAGTTGATCATCATCATCCACCACCACCATGGAATTCATAATTTTGTTTAGATTACCAAGGGAGGGATCAACTGGGGATAATTCCTTCCACTATCCATCATTCCAATAGTCACCCACCATAGTACCATATTTTTCCTTACACTGATCTTGAAACTTGCCCCAATTAGGACTATCACTCAACGGGGAGTCAAACAACCAAGAGTCTTCCCAGAATTTAATGAGATTACCTTTCCCCACCTTCCATTTCACACCTTTAGCAATTAGATCTCTAGTTCTTGTAATATTTTTCCAGATGTTAGAACCAATCGAGATATCTTCAACATTGAGTAAACTTTGAAGGGTTGGGAATTGACTTTTATACTTATTGTCCCATATCAATTTCCATTCTCCCTCAGTGTTATAACCTTTCCATATCTACTTAGCCATGAGAAACTCATTCATGTCTCTGATTCTTCTAAGGCCTATACCTCCCTTTCTTATAGGTTTACAAACCTTATCCCATGCAATCAGATTCATTCTCTTCTTTTCCTCAACCCTTGTCCACAGAAAAGTTCTTTGAATTTTTTCAATAGCCTCCACAAACTTGGCTGGGATTCTAAAAAGGCTGATGGCATAAAGAGGAATACTCTTAAGAGTAGATTTCAAAAGCTAGACCTTACCAGCTTGGCTGAGTAGGGAGCCTTTCCATCCAGCTAACTTCCTATGAAATTTATCGACAAGAGCACCCCAGAAAGTATCAGGTGGAACTTGACATAAAGGGAGCCCAAGATAGGAAGCAAGAAGATTCCCCAATTGACATCCCAAAATGTTACTAATCTTTATCTGTCTTTTTTCTAGAGTGTTTATGAAATAGACAAAACTTTTAGACCAATTTATCAATTGACCAGTAGCTATCCCATAACTGTCCAAAGCTTTCTTTAAGCTCCTATAATCTTTCACTAAAGATTTCCCCATAATAATAGAGTCATCCATAAATTGCTGATGGGAGCAAACTTGGTTCGCCGATGAAGGTTTCAACCCACAAAACTCTCCCTTCTCAACAAGTTTACCAATAAATCTTCCCAAAAATTCTACTATGATAATGAAAAGAACTGGGGATAGAGGATCCCCCTGTCTGAGACCCCTAAGGATTTGAAAAAGGGGGAAGGAGACCCATTGATCAAAAGAGAAAAAGAAGCAAAGGACACCAATTGCATAATAAGACAGATACTTCTAGAGCAGAAACCAAAAGTAGAGAGAACATCCATCATAAAGCCCCAGTCAACTCTATCATAAGATTTAGATAAGTCAAGCTTCAAAAGGAAACCTTCTTTTTCAGCACTAGAGAGAGAGTGAATTTTTTCATGGACCGTGATTACCAAATCCAAAATTTGTCTCCCTGGGACAAAGCCACTTTGTTGGAGATAAATGATAGAGGGGAGTAGAGTTAAGATTCTAGAGGTCAAAACCTTAGAGATGATCTTGTACAAAGAGTTGCATAAGCTGATAGGTCTAAAAAAATCCATGGAATCAACACCCATCTTTTTGGGAATAAGAGCAATGAAATTACCATTCAATTCTTTCAAAATTATTCTCACACCAAATAATTATTTCACAACACTAGAAACGTCACTTCCAACAATATGCAAATACATTTGAAAAAAGAGCATAGGGAAACCATCTGGGCCCAGGGCCTTGTTACCTTCAAAAGAGTTGACAGCTTTTAGAATCTCATCATTGGATGGTATAGCAGTAAGATAGGAATTTTGATCAACATCCAAGATAGAGGGGATATAGTCCGTAAGGTCCTTTTGAGCCTAAAGGTCCAGGTTCTGATCCTTAGTCAAGAGGTTAGAGAAGAACTCCAGGGCTATCTTCCTCATAGAATCTTCATCTTCAATAGTTCTACCATTGACTTTAAGCTGAGATATCCTATTGATGGCCTTGTGTTTCAAAGTGGACATATGAAAGTATTTGGTGTTTCTATCCCCTTCCTTCAACCAAGTATTTCTCGACCTCTGTTTCTAGAATGTTTCTTCTTTAGCTATAATTTCATGATATTTCATGAGAATATCATCTTCAACCTCTTTAGAGACCTTGGTATAGCCATTATTCTGAATCTCATCCTAGATATCTTTCAGATCTAAGAGAATGGTAGCTTTGGAAACAAAGATGTTCCCAAAGGACTCCTTATTCTATCTTTTAACATTATCTTTCACAAACTTCAACTTTTTGACCACCTTATACATAGCATTTCCTTCAATTCTAACTTGCCACCATTCCTTGATTTTGCTTTCTAGATCTGGGTGTTTTATACACATTCTCTCAAATCTATAATGGATATGTCTTCTTCCCTTCTTGGCATCAGCCATAAAGGATATTGGATAATGATCCAACCCGGCCCTAATATGAGCTGATAAAGAACAAAAATGAGAATTAAACCAATCCAGAGAAATTAAAACTTTGTCAAGTCTGACCTGAATTAAGTCTTCACAACTCCTTCTGCTAGTCCAGGTATATTTAACCCCTTGCAAATCCAGATCATGGAGAGCATGATTAATGATGAACTCCATGAAATCCAATTTGTTGTCCAGATTGGTTTGGCTCCCTCCCTTTTTCTCATTTTCCCTCAAAGGGCTATTGAAATCCCCCATAATAATCCAGCTATCTTCAGCAAACTTACTTCTAAACAAGGATATGCTTTTCTAGATATCACTTCTACTAGTATTGGTCTTAGGGGCATACACATTAGTCAAGATCCATGAAGTACCCTCTTTCAAATGCTTAAATCTAATGCAAGCCAAGTTGTTATCTTGAATCAACACTTCTCCTTTTACATTATTTTTTATTCCAGAAAGTAGCAATACCCCCAGATGCCCCTTCTGAACTACCACCAATAACTCCATTACTAAACATTTTCAAATATTCAACCTTATCCTTAGGCATTTTGGTTTCGTGAATCAAAAAAATATCAGGGTTTTTGTCTCTAATCATACTTTTTATTAAATCATGTTTGTGAGGATTATTCAATCCTCGAATATTCTAGGAGATAATCTTCATGAATTTTTAGAAATCCCTGCCTCAAAGATGGTTCTTTGAGTCTCGTCTGCTAAATTCTTGTTGGGTTCCATGGTCCTCTTCTTTGCATTTGAATATCTTCCAGGTGATGTATGCTGAGCTCCCACATCCCCTAGTTTGCTTCTGGTATTTCTGGTGGTTGTATTATTGGTATTGCTATTATTATTTATTTTTTTGTTCTTGTTCTTTCTTTTATCCTCCATTACTTCTTCCTCCTCCTGCTTTGTCCCACTCTTTCCGAAAGCCTTTTTTATATCTTCTTCATTTCCCCATCTTGGTTCATTTTCCTCCAGGAAAGTCAACTTGACCTGGGCCAGAGAGGCTAATGATATCTCTGAGAGCCCTTGATCAAATATATTGTCAGGTTGAGCATCTTGGATCCAACTTGCTCCATTTTCTGACAAAAGATTTTCCTAGTGAGTTAAAATTGTCTCCCTCTTCCTTGTTGTCTTTGGATTGACTATCTCCCTTATCCATTTGACTACTATCCCATTTCTCACTCTAAGCTAAATTTTGTTCTATCATATCCTTTTGATTATTTTGACTGTTGAATTGTGACTTTCTTTCTCCATCATTAGAATCCTTTCCATTGTTCTCCTGCTCATTTTCCTATGGGGAGATCTTATCTTGCTCTCCTTTCTTCATTTCATTTCTCGATTCCCTAGCTAATACCTCTATGATCCTTCCAACCTGGGTCTGTTTCTCCTAATTCAAACCATCAGAAGGAGAGACTTTCAAATAATTTTCAATCTTGGTATTTGGTTTCTTTTCCACCCTTTTCCAAACTTTAGTTTGGGTTTGAGTTTTGGCCACATTGCTTGGGCATTTTTTAGCCCAGTGCCTAACTCTCTTATAGTGAAAACAAGCAAAAGGCATTGAATCATAAATAATATTCTGCATCCATTTGTGAAGTTTTGAATCTATCTCTATTTCCTTTGGCATATCCATCTCAGGCCCAACCCCTACATAGATTCTAGCATAAATGAGTCTTCTTCTGGACGTCGTGATCAGGTCAATAGAAAGAAGCTCCCCAAAAGCATTGGCTATCTTGGAAAACACATCTTCCTCCCAATATTCCATAGGAAGCCCAAGTAGCTTTATCCAGACCAATACTTGGACCACAAACTTATCATCCAAGCCCGCATTAGGGTACCATTTCTAGATATACATTAGATATTTACCTGTCGACCAGGTTCCATTGCAAAGGATTTGTCTGCAATCTTCTTCACATGAAAAAGAAAAGGAAAGACATCCTTTATTCATAGCGACCACATCAACCTATCCTTTCAAATTCCATTTTCTCTTGACAAATCCATGAACAACCTCAATGTTAGGTCTTGCCCCAAATAATTTACCTATCAGGGTAGTTTCCATATGAGCAATATTTTGATCTATAATTTGATCTGGAATAGAAATGGAGAACTTTCCCTAAGATACATTCGATGTATTTTTAACTGGAGGCAAGGATGACTTACCTTTGGGTTTGATACCAAAAAGAGAGGACCATTTACCAATGGGTCTGCTCAATCTGGGGCCCCCATCTAGGTCCCCTAAATTCAAAGGGGCCTCGAGATCCTTCTCATTAGATTCTATTCCCTACATAGGGATCCTTGAATTGTATGCCACCTGCTGTCCTGATACTGCTTCAGGTTTGCCATCCACCAAGTTTGAATTTTGAACCTGACCATTCACCTTGTCTGCTTCAATCCACTCCCTGCATGATCTGGGTTCCCCACTTGGGTCCCTCGAATCCAAATGGGCATCAGATTCCTTACCATCTGAACTCTCCCCCTCCAAAGGGCTCCCTGAATCGCCTGCTGCAAGCTGTCCTGCTGCTGATCCAATTCACTCGCCCAAAAAATTTAAATTTTGGGCCCGACCATTCCCCTTCTCCTCTCCACTCCTCTCCATCTAAAAAGATTTTTTGTCATCAACCAACCTTTCCTTGTTTCTAACAACTTCACCATCCTCATTAAGTTTGTTTTTGAATACCTATTTTGTCCCGATAACATTTTTGTCTTCCGGTCTAGGAACATGAGACCATCTATTGTTCTTCTCAATTCGGTCAAGTTCTTCATTCATCGCATTCAACCGGTCTTCATCTTTCAAAGCTTCTCTAATAGCCTTTGACTCAATGGTTGAAAGCAGACAGGAATTCTCTTTGATTTTTCTTCTTATTTGCACACCAACATTCTTGCCACCTATAATCTGGTCTTCAGAATGATTTATCTTTACATATCTTGGGATTACTATTTCCGATGTAATTCTTTCTGTTTTATGTTCATCATTTTCTTCATCGCTTACTAGTTGAGCTCCTATTTCTGCATTGTTCTTCTCATCTTCCTTCTGCACTTTTGGTTCAATATACACAAGTTTTTCGTTATCATCAATAGGCTCAGATCTACTGGACTCATCAGGTTTGTCAGAAAATTCATCAATTTTAACATTCACACTCTCAACTATTTTCTTTTTCCTTTTATTATAACATTTGAATTCTTTACTCTTGGTAGAATATCTAATAAATACCCCTTCATCACTCTTCGCATCAAACTTTCTAGTAAAATCATCTCTCTTAATAAAACATCTACTACCAAAAACTTTAAAGTAGCTGACATTAGGAATCTTACTATGCCAGAGTTCATAAGCTATTTTATCATTACCTTTTTTCACAAGAACCCAGTTGAAAGTATAAACAACAGTGCTAACAACTACTCTCCAAAACATTTTTGGAACATCTCCTTGTATCAACATTGTTCTAGCAGCTTCCATTATTGTTTTGTTTCTCCTCTCTGCAATGGAATTCTGTTGTGGATTCCTAGGTGCTAACATCTGTCTCTTTATTCTATGTTCTTCATAATACCTAGCAAACTAATCAAAAGTAAATTCTCCACCCCAGTCAGATCTTAAGCACTTCATATTCTTGTCGGTTTCCTTTTCAACTAGGGCTTTAAAGATCTTGAATTTGCTGAATGCCTTTGATTTCTTCTTCAAGAAAGTTACCCACATCATCCTTGAAAAATCATCATTGAAAATCATAAAATACTTATCACCATAAAAAATTCTAGTCCTCATAGGACCACATAGGTCAGTATGCACTAAATCAAGAATATGCTCTAAAGAAAAAGATTTACTCTTAAAAGATGTCGAAGTCATCTTACCCATCTGACAATCTATGCATAACACATTATCTGGCTTAACAAGTTGGGGCATACCTCTCACCATACTTGATTTGCTGACCTTTCAAATTATCAAAGTTTACATGACAGAACCTTTTGTGCCACAACCAACTATCTTCAATTTTAGCCACCAAACAACTATTCACATTAGCATTCAGATGAAAAAGATTACCTCTAGTCTTTTTACTAGTAACAATCAAATCTCCATTGCATCCCATGATCCTGCACACTCCTTTTTTAAACTCAGGGTGATATCCTTTATCATTTAGTTTTCCAACATTCAACAAATTATGTTTTAAACCTTCAACCAAATAAACATCATCTGCATTACTCTTACCATTGAGTGAAATAGATCCTTTACTCTATGCATGGTGAGTTATTACCAAATCTTACCACACCACCATGAAACTCTTCAAGGGATATGAATTTGTTCTTATCACCAGATGTGATGTGAACAACCATTGTCTATTATCCACTCATCACTAGAATCAAACTAAGATACCAAATCCTTTTCATCAGTCAGATCTTCCTTCACATCAACAAAGACAATCTCATCATTGTCATCATCTTTAGATTCCTCATCCGTCACACCTTCATCAACTGCAACATAACATTTTTTTTTCCATTTTCCTCTATATTTCCTAAACTTCTCCTTACTATCACTGTTAGGGAAATTTGCAGCAATATGTCCAATCTTATTGCAAGAGAAACACTTAAGAGGTAGTTTAACTTTATATTTACTAGTGCCTCTTGGAAGTCTCTTAGCTAGAAGACCTTCAAACTCCATCAGATGGTCTTCATCATCATTATCTCCTCTACTACCACCATGTCTAGATCTGCAGTCATACATGTGACATACATCTTTCCCTTTTCTCACTCGTATACTGGTTACATATGCTTTAAAATCTGATTCAAATGTCTTAGAAATATTGTTATCAAAACTATTTAATTCAAATGTAGTTAGTTTACCAATAAGAGAATTAATAGTGACTTTATCACTACTTATTGACCTTAACTCTTGAATAGTAGAAACCCTTATAGCATAGGCAGGTAAAAGAGTTCTTAACATCTTACTTACAACAATGTAAACTTCAATCTTTCCTCCAACACTTTTAATACCACCGACAACCTCTTTAATTCTCTGTCCATACTGAGCTATATTCTCACCTTCTACCATTCTCATATAATCAGATTTACCTCTAAGACTCTCTTTCTTATCTTTTTGAATATGTTTGTCACTGCCATAGATTAGTTCTAATTTCTCCCAAACTTCAAATGAAATTTATAATCCATGTACATCAATGTATTATGTATCGGACAATGCACTTACAATGGCTTCCAGTGCTTGATTGTTTTCCTGTTGCTCCTTAAGATGATCTAGAGTTAGAGGACCAATAGGGGTTACATATTTAGTAGTAACATGTTGCCAAAATTAAGAACCCATACCTTTGATATAAATCTTCATTTTGTCTTTCCATATTGTGTAGTTATCCTTAGTAAACTTTGTACCCTCCATCATTTTCCTCTAGATCTTTTCCTCAAGTGGTTAAGCTTATGCACATAGAGGACCAATGCACTGATACCAATTGTTATTTGTGAGGAATTGGTTATTACTGAGAGGGGGGTGAATCGATAACAGTAGTAAACTTTAAAAATTTAACAACCACCAAAAACTTCTTTCAAAACAACTCATAAACAGTACCGGTAATAACTAAAACCATATTGCTAATCGGATTTATCAAATTGTTCTTCTAAGTGTTCATCAACATGCATGCAATAGAAAGATATCAACTCAACACATAAGAAATCAATGAACACATGAACACTCAAATTTTAACATGGAAACCCAAATGGGAAAAACCATGGTCCTTTGAGAATGCGCCCTGTTAGGAGCCTAGCCCAGTTAGGAGCTTACAAATATGCCCGGTTAGGAGAAAACCTTGTTAGGAGTCCCCTGGTTAAGGAATTTACCTTAGCCCTATTAGGAGCTTTAATCTGTTAGGAGTAACCTTGTGAAAGGATTTATAACCCAAGCTAATGAGTCACCTGGTGAATGGATTTCTATAATCAGGCCTATCAGGACAGACCCAATTAAGGGATTTTGAGTCTGTTACAACTGTTAGGGAACAACATATGTATGATCTGAAAAATATCACTCTCTGGTTACTTGTACAGATCCTTTTCTATTCCAATCTTCTTCTCTCTTGTAGACACACACACTAGTTTGGCCACACACTCTTCTTTTGATCACTGACACAGTAAATCATCACAAACTTACCCTAAATAGACTTTACAACTTATTCAATTACAAAACCCTGAGATTTACATCATAGATCATCACAGATCTTTACAAGTCATTACATATCATCATATGGATCATTACAATCAATTATAAATCAAATTCAGTCATTGAATGATCACTGCACATCTATCTAATACACTTTCAAACCTTTAGCTCATTCCCAAGAAATTCACTCTTTGATCGCACCAAAACATAATATTATCACTTCACGCGGATTCAGCCACATCATCACCATCTTACAAACATAATGTAATACACCGTCAAACTCAAAATCATTACCGATTTTAAGATTTGAATATCGGTTTTTAAACCCTACATAAAATATATCAGTCAATCATAAACATCACTTCTGTTAGCCAAAACATGATGCAGTTCCAGTCATAACCTCATTACAATGTTACCAACACATATTTGAAACCACCACACCAAATTCTTCATCAATCTCTAGATCCAATTACTTAACCATAACACAGTTTCACATTTACCAGTTAAAGTCATATTTGCAAGCTAACTGTCAAATCCATTCCATATCTCTCTGGTCAATCATAGACGACTTAGATAACATGATAGAACAATATAACTATAGTTTCCATCAATGACAACACAAACTGATCATCAAGTCATCAAACAACATCTCAACTATATCATCACCAATAGTCCTTATACCGGTTCATCAATATCATCAAAAGTTATGCCAATATGCCAACAATAACATTTTACCCATACCAAATTGCCCATTCTACAATTTTCCATACAAACACCCATCGTTCATGGTTGTTTCTGTACGTGGGGATCTTCTCCCACCACCTTCGGACCTCTCTTTGGACTTTACGATGCTAACACATTCTGTCACATCCCCTCCTACCACTATGGTGGTTCCTCCTTTCATTCTGGGTGAGTTTTAGCTAGTTGCGACCTGTCTGCCTGAGGCTGTGATGGTTGATGGTCCTAAAAAAGGGGAGGTCTTTGGTCATGCCCATGGTTTCTACTCTTAAACCTAATGCATCAGTTGTTCATGATGAACAAACTATCACTGATAGCTTGAACCTCAAAGGATGGAAAAATGTGATGGTCAGGAACACTGAGACTGTGGACCCCAAAATCGCCCCCATCTACTCTCAAATTGAGGAGGGAATGGCTTTAGAGCTATTTGACTCAATTTTAGATTGCATCTTGCTCAACATGGCCAACACCCTGGTTGGAAAAATTTTCTCTCTTGGCCCCACAATGGAAATGGTTAGAAAATGGGTTAAGGACAAATGGAAACTAAAAGGGAGTGTCTCTGTTAGCACTATGCCTAGAGCCCTCTTCCTCTTCAAATTCACTATTGAGGATGATGTCACTCTTGTCCTTTCTGGAAGCTGGTCTTATGGATGTTGTAACCTCTCCCTCTATCAATGGAAGACTGGTTTTGAGCCAGCGACTGATTTGTAGAAAACTGCCCCAGTTTGGGTGTGGCTCCTAGGGCTCCCCCTTGAGTACTGGTATGAGTACATCTTTAGATGGATTGGGAATACCTTTGGACACTTTGTTAGTGTCTATGAGATTACCATAACCAAATCATGCCTGGTCTATGCACAATTCTATGTTCAAGCTACTGTGAGTATGAATCTCCCTAATTTTATAACCCTCAAGTCCAAGCTGGGAAGCTTGACCCAAGCCCTTGTTTATGAAAATTCCACTCTTTTCTACCAAAAATATCAAAAAGAAGGTCATATTATCTCTTAATGTAAAGCTCTGGATCCCATTCCTCTCAGGATCAAGGGCCTGACTCTTGATGAAATAATGGTTTCTCCTAAGCCTAATGGCCTGATAGCTAGGAAGATGTGGCTTCTTCTTATGGCCCTGGTTTGCTTTCCCCTGTAGTTGATGAGCTGGTTATGGAAGAGTACCCTTTTGTTGAGAGTATTATCAACCTTCTCAAATATCCTACAAAGAATGAGGACGAGGCCCCTAAGCTAGCTTTGAAGGAGCAGTGCATCTCCTTGATGGCCAACATCATTCAACCTGTTGATCAGCTGGAAGATGACAAATTTGCGAGGGGTCCCATTCTTGCCCCTGAGAGGGCTTGCTCCCCGATGATGTTAACTCACCACACTCCGAACCTGGGCCTCCCCTCTCTTGGTACACCTAGAGCTTCATCCAGTGGTTGCAAGATACATGATGATGAGGGTTGGACTACACAGAGACACAAAACCAGAAATACATAGCCTGATGTGGGGACTAACCTTAAAGTGATTCAGCCATCACATAGACTATCTAGACAAAAGGAAGTAGCAAAGGACATTGCCTATGGTAGGAAATAGACCTTGGAGATGTCCATAAAAGGTAAGAAATTATGGTCCTCTCATGGAATATGAGGGGCTTTAATAGTCCCCAAAAGCAATATGCTCTTAAGAATTGTATTTTAGAAAATAAATGAAGGTCCTTCTCCTTCAAGAGGTTAAAATGTCTATGACCTCCTTTTCCCTTGTTGCTGGAAAAATTTGGCTTGGTGCTAAGTTCTTTATCATTGATGCTATTGGAGTTTCTAGTGGCTTGGTTACCATGTGGGACCCCTCCCATTTCTCTGGTAGTCTCCTCTCCTACTCTGCCAACTCTTTGGTCTCTGAACTCTCTTCCCCAATGGATTCTTGCCTGTACATTAATGTTTATGCCCCTAACATCTGGTTGGGTAGATTGAATTTCTAGAATGATATAACTGCTCTAATTCAAAATAATGCCAATGCCCACTAGTTGATTGCGGGTAATTTCAACTCTCCTTTGATCCCCTCTGAGAAGTTGGGTGGCCTCTCAGAGTACTCTGATAGCATGATAGACCTTGTTGACTTTATTGGTAGGAATGGGTTATTGGATGTGGAATTAATGGGGCAAAAATTCAATTGGTCCAATCTTAGGAAAGGAAAGGATCTTATACAAGTTAGACTTGACAAGTTTCTCATTCTGGGTAATTGGGGAATTGGTCCTTCTTTGAAGCTCTCTGCCCTCCTCGGAACAGTCTCCGACCACAACCCCCTACTCCTTTGTAGTACCACAAATCATGTAAGGAAAAACCACCCCTTTAGGTATGAAATTATGTGGAATTCTCATCTTGAATTCAAGGACTACATCAAAAGATGGTGGGGTACCGACATCTCTGGCACACCCATGTTCGGGGTTGCCCATAAGTTAGAATCGATCAAAAAGAATGTCAGGGGTTGGAATAAAATACCTTCGGGGACATCTTCATTTAGAAAAAGAATCTTAATAATAAGTTGACTACTATTCAGGAGCGCATTGATGATGGTGACTCCCTTGAAGCTACCCACATGGAGGAGGCAGTTCTTTGTAGAAAATGGAAAGAAAACTCTTACAAAGAAGAACTCTACTGGAAATAGAAATCTCGAGTGCAATGGCTCAAGGAGGTAGATAAGAATACAACTTTCTTCAATAGATCTGCCAATATCCACAAGCGAAGAAACCACATCTTTTCCCTCATGGAGGACAACAATTAGGAGGTCAAAGATGAGGATAGTCTGGGTAGATTGACTACTAACTATTTTGCACTTTGTTTAGGGATGATAGTGACTTTGGGGCCCCTATTGGGGAGGACCTTATCAATTTCCTCCCACTCCCCCTTTTGCTGGAGGATAATAATCTCATTATTACCCCTATCTCTGAGGAGGAAGTCAAGACCACTATTTTTTCTATGGGTGCCTTCAAAGCCCCGAGTCCTGATGGTTTCCCCCTAGCTTTATTCTAAAATTTCTGGGATGTGGTGGGCCTTGATGTTGTTCTTGCCACTAGGGATATTTTTAGATCTGGATTGCTTCTTAGCAAGCTCAATAGCACCTTCATTACCCATGTCCCCAAAATTTAGGAGGTGGCCTCCCTCAAGGACTTCTGCCCTATCAGCCTTTGCAACACTATTTACAAAATCTTCAGCAAAGTTCTTGTTAATAGGTTTAAACCTTTCCTTGACTTTCTGATTAGCCCAACCTAGAAAGTTTTTGTTCCTAGTAGACAAATTCTTGATGCAGCCATCTCTACTCATGAGATAATCCATTCTATGGACAAGTTCCATTAGCTGGGAATGGTACTCAAGCTTGATATCTCTAAGCCTTATGACAGAGTCAACTGGAACTTTCTCTTCAAAGTTCTGAAGAAGGTTGGGTTTGGAGATAAACTTCTAAATCTCACCAGGGAATGCATATCTATGATTAGATACTCTATTCTTCTTAATGGAAGCCCCTTGGGGAAGTTCAAGGCCTTCAGAGGTCTGAGACAAGGGGACCCTCTCTCCCCTTACCTCTTCATTATCATTGCTGAAGTGTTGGCATCTAACCTGAACTCCATGGTTAATAGGGGATCTTTCTTGGGTATCAAACTAGCCTCAACCACGCCTCCAAATGTTCTGCAACAGTTTGTCGATGACATTATTCTCTTTGGAATCTCCTTTGTGGTGGAAGCTACTGTTTGGAAATATTTCCTCAACTTATATGCTCAGGCCTTTTGTCAGCACATCAACTACAAGAAGAGAAGCATATACTTCTTTCACACTCATGTGCAACTCTACGATAAAATCTATAGAATCCTTGGCTGTCAAAGGGCATCCCTCCCTCACACCTACCTTGGCCTCCCTTTAACTATCAAAGATGTTTCTAATTATTTTTGGGTCACCATCCTTGAAAGAATGTAGAATAAATTGGCTGGTTGGAAAGGTAGACTCTTCAGTGGTGTTGGGAAATTGTAGCTTCTTACCTCCTCCCTCCAGGGGATCCCTATGTACTTCCTCTCCCTTTTTAATATTTTGGTGGCCATGGTTTCCAAGCTGGAGATTATCCAAAGGACTTTCCTTTGGACTAGGATGGAAGTAAAGAAGAGGCTTGCTTTGGTGGGCTGGGACATAGTTTGTCTCCTTAAGGCCATGGGCGGGTTGGGAACCCGCAAGATCTCCAGGTTCAACAAGGCCCTTATGACCAAAATTGCCAAGAAGCTTCTAAATAAGGACGTTGATTGGAGCAGGATTATCAGGGCTAAATACTTGGGAAATGGTATTTTTTCCTCTATCCTCAAGGAGGATGGCCTCCCCAGGGGTTCCAAAATTTGGAAAAACATCATGAGTTGCAGGGACCCTTTATCCCATGCTATGAGGTGGCTTATTGGAAATGGTAGGAATATCCTCTTCTGGGAGGATTGGTAGTTGGGAGAGAAGCCCCTTGGTTTCTCCCCCTCCCTTAGAAGGCTCCGGGATGCTGCTAAGTGTTTCTTTGGGGAGAGGGTCAGTGATTACTTCATCAACAACACTTGGAGGGCTTTATAGGACTGTTGCATTGATCAACCCTTCCTCTCTATGGCTAGAGAGATTCAAGATCTTTTGGCAGGCACCTTCCTCCCCTTCTTCCCCAGGGAAGATAAATTCATTTGGAAGTGGGACCCCTCTGGGGACTTCTCTATCAGAACTACTTACAACAACTTGCTGAGGGAACCTGATCATGCCATCAACTAGAAAGAGGTCTGGAACCCCCAACTCATCCCCAAGGTCAACTTCTTCTGGTGACCGACTCTCCACAACAAAATTTTGACACAAGACAATCTAGTTAAGAGGGGATTCCAATTGCCTAATAGATGCATCCTTTGCAAAAATGATGCAGAAAACCCCGCTCATCTTTTTCTTCACTGTGTGTTTGCTCAAGAGCTCAGGGGGATGGTCTACAACAAGCTCAATATCAGATGGATTATGAATGACAACTTGTTAAATTTTTCCCAAGAGTTTCGGGGTCCCTCCTCCAACCCCTTATACAACAACTATGGAAGAAAATCCCCCCTCATGTGAGCTGGAGTATTTGGAAGGAAAGGAATGACAAGATATTCAGAGATAAAGAGGCCTCTTTAGAAACTGTGTTTTCTCATTTCCTAAAGTTGATTCTTGAGAATATCTTGGTCACTAGAACTTGACTAGCCTCCAAGCCCCTCTTTACTTGGGATTGGGAAATTGCTAGATACTGGAATCTTCCCCCTTGTTCTCTCTTGTTGATTGATCGAAGAGAATCTTAAGGAAAAGCATGGTCTTGTCACCTCCTACCACCCATGGCTTTAAACTCAACTTTGATGGGGTTGTTAGAGGGGGCCTGGCTACTAGTGGAGGGATCATTAGAACCCACATGGGGGCCCTTGTTGCTGCATATGCAGGTAACTTGAATGGGCACTCCTCTAATCAGGCTAAAGCAATGGCCTTAGCCTGGGGGATTCATTTTTCCCTCACTAGGGGAATCAGGTCAATGGATATTGAGGGTAATTCCAAGCTCATCATAGATGTTGTCAAAGGGCGGAATAGGCTTAACTTGACCATTGAGGGAACCATTAAGGACACCCTAAGGCTCATTTCCAGGCTCAACTCATTCAGACTCATGCATGTATTCAAAGAGGGTAACAGAGTGGTTGATGCTTTGGCTGCCCTTGGTCTAAATATTTCTGGGTTAAGATGTTGGAGGAGCCAGAATTCCCTCCCAGACCACATCAACTACCTTCTTTACGGAGATAAATCTGAAATATCTATCAATGATTGAGTTGTTTCTTAGTTTTTTCCATACTCTCCTCTCTTCCCTTGGGGTTATTCAAAGGTGTTGGTTTCATAATTCAAATAATGGGAATATTCCAATGCTTACTGTCAGTTGGGTGGTTACTTGTTCAGCCAGCTTGGCTTCGAAGGACCTGCTACTTTGTTGGAAAACATTTTAGGCTTATCTCCTAATAATGAGATATGATATGGAAGTTTACATGATGGTTGCTACTGATACCTGCTAGCTTCTCATGCCATGGAATTAGGAAATCATTTCCAAAAGTGTGTTGATTATTTCCCACATGCCTAACTTCATGTCTCGCTTAATGACCCCTAGCTTGCACACTTCCCACTATTTTCCCATGGCTAGTTTATCCAAGGGTCTCTGCGAGACCGTCTTCATGACTAAAGAAGCTCTCTTGGCGGATGATATGGGGGGTAAAAGGGTCAGATACGAGTTGGATAAACCAGATAAATTGAAGAATGACCCCACGGTATGGAATTTATGCATGGAAGGAGGGGTTGCTGATTTCTTGGAATGTCTTCAGGGCCATGATGAGTAGCTCTCTGCTGAATTTTCCTCCTCCTAGTCAGGGCAGCATTTTTTGGCGGGTGGCCTTTCATTTGAAGTCTTTGAGGAAACCATCGTCCAGGCCATGAGGTCAGCCCTTGATTTGCGGCATTGGAAGCTCATCAACCATGTGGCCAATAGTCAAGGCATGAAACATTTATTCTGTAACCATGAGGAACCTGTTAAACTCCAAGGTGGGTTTGCCCGTGAAGAGATAAAACATCCTTGGAATATGATCTACCTAATGATAATAAAATATTTCATGCTCAAAGCTAGACACAAGGTATTTTTTTATTATCATTTTCCCCTTCTGAATCATTTTCATAATAACGATTTTCTCTGTCTGCCTTTTTACTTGTTGCATTCCATTGAAATCTCTGTCAAGGATACCTTGGATCCCAAGCACGGGGATAAGCTACCATACCTCCTCCACCAGAGTCTCATATATAGGCTTTATAAATACCACCAAGCCCTTTGCCCGCCCCAGAACCCCACGCTCTCTCAACCCTCTATGCCAAACCCTCAGCAACTTGCTGCCCTTTCTATGGCTTTTCCCAAATTTTTACAAATTTCACATGAGGTCTTTGCTATGGCTAATTTCCCTATGTCTTTTCCTTCTTTTGTCTCCCCCATCTTGACATCGTTTGCCTCTCTCGGCATGTCCCACTCCCTTTCCAAGGGTAAAGGTAAAACCCCAGTCAAACGTAAATGAATTGTCTTTGAGGAAAATTCATCTTTAGAGGATGTTGAGAATGATAACCCCTCCCCTGACTCTGAGGGAAGAAGGAGGTTTGGCAGATTGGCCTCCAAAATATCAGTTAAAAACAAGACCCCTGTGATTGAGATGATTAACTCTAAGGAGGACCCCATGGAGGACAAGGATTGGGGGGGGGACCTAAAAAACACTATGGGGGCCCTCAGTAAGGATGATGCCAAAGCTGACAAGGGAAAGGATCCTATGGATATGGGCTCTGGGGGAGCCACCGACGAGGATAATACTAATACTCAAACCTTGAATACTGTTGATGATAAGGATAGGGTCCCTATGGATATGGGCACTGCGAGAGCCAATGGTGAGGACAATACTAATACTAAAGCCCCAGTTTCTCTCGACTTGGACCTGGATGACAATTTGAAGATGGCGGAAGAGGTGATGGACTCTATTCCTTTAATGGGCCTTGACACTGGAACTGACTATACCCCTGTTGAGGATGTGGCCAAGGCAGTTGATGTGGTTGTAGATGAAAAGGCTACAAAGACCCCCCAGGGAGCCGCTACCCTTGAGAAAATTGAAAAGTTGTGCACCGATGTGATGAACATCATGCAGAAGATTGAGAATCTGGGTACTATGATGGAACTGAAGGTTATGATGGATGAGGTCAAGAGGCTCCAGAGCATGGTCGAAGGTAGGGACACCCAAATTGTTGGCCTTAATAAGTTTTACCTACAGGTTTTACATAGCCCAACACTCACCCTGTCTCTGTTGAGGGAACAAACTACGGATTTAGAGGAAGAGAAGCATGAGGCTAGGGAAATGTATAAGCTCATGTTCACTAATTGGAACTGTGTCATAGATCGCATTTGGGTGTGCAAGGTGACCCTATAGATGTTGTGTTTTCTTTTTTTTTTTTTTTTTTTGTTATTTTAGAGATTGGTTTTAGTTTGTTGTTAATGTTGTTATAGTGATGTTGTTGCATTGTGGTTCCATTGATAGTTTTTCTATGTAAAGGGTCAGTGCCCTGATTTTCACTGCTTTTTAATCAAAAACCTTGTACCCATTATAGTAATAATAAAAAAATCAACTTAAATCAATGAGAACCCTATGAAAGCCAACTTAGACATGGGTTGAACTTTTGACCAAAACTTAACTAGGCCTTAGACAAGTTTAGATTTATCATAGACTCAAGATGACACACACACAATGAGATACAAGGTACTCCAAAAAAATCAACCACATGTACCCCAATGTGACATTTGACCTATGTGATAGTGTTTGTTGGACTCAAAATGTCATTCACTTGCTTGTTTTCGATGTATATAGTTCTCTTTCCACTGATACCCTCCCTCTCCATCTTGGAGGGTAAGGTAAATCCTACACCAAACTTAGTAAAGCATGATGTTTGTTACCCCATTACTTACATGACATTATAAACATTAAACAAAAAAGACAATATAATCATATTTCTATAATCCTTAATGAGAAACATTCAAGTCACATTATGTTCTTATCTAACATCATTCTTATAAAAAAAATTCTTACATGCAGGATCACACACATATATACATAGAAGTTAAACATAATTGTAAGTCATAAAATGGGGTGTAACATAACTTGTATTGCATGACTTTAGCCTTTCTACTTAGGATTGGGAAATTACTAGATACTGGAATCTTCCCCTCCCGTTCTCTCTTGTTGATTGATCGAAGAGACTCTTAAGGAAAAGCATGGTTTTGACTCCTCCTACCACCCATGGCTTTAAACTCAACTTTGATGGGGTTGCCAGAGGGGGCCTGGCTACTAGTGGAGGGATCATCAGAACCCACATGAGGGCCCTTGTTGCTGCATATGCAGGTAACCTGAATGGGCACTCCTCTAATCAGGCTGAAGCAATGGCCTTAGCCTGGTGGATTCATTTTTCCCTCACTAGGGGAATCAGGTCAATGGATATTGAGGGTAATTCCAAGCTCATCACAGATGTTGTCAAAGGGTGGAATAGGCTTAACTTGACCATTGAGGGAACCATCAGGGACACCCTAAGGCTCATTTCTGGGCTCAACTCATTCAGACTCATGCATGTATTCAAAGAGGGTAACAGAGTGGTTGATGCTTTGGCTGCCCTTGGTCTAAATATTTCTGGGTTAAGATGTTGGAGGAGCCAGAATTCCCTCCCAGACCACATCAACTACCTTCTTTACGGAGATAAATCTGAAATATCTATCAATGATTGAGTTGTTTCTTAGTTTTTTCCTTACTCTCCTCTCTTCCCTTGGGGTTATTCAGAGGGGTTGGTTTCATAATTCAAATAATGGGAATATTCCTATGCTTACTGCCAGTTGGGTGGTTACTTGTTCGGCTAGCCTGGCTTCAAAGGACGTGCTGCGTTGTTGGAAAACTTTTTAGGCTTATCTCCTAATAATGAGATATGATATGGAAGTTTACATGATGGTTTCCGCTGATACCTGCTGGCTTCTCATGCCATGCAATCAGGAAATCATTCCCAAAAGTGTGTTGATTATTTCTCACACCCCAAACTTCATGTCTCACTTAATGATCCCAAGCTCGCACACTTCCCATTGTTTTCCCATGGCTAGTTTATCCAAGGGTCTCTGCGAGATTGTCTTCATGACTAAAGAAGCTCTCTTGGTGGGTGATATGAGCCGGATAAACCAAATAAATTAAAGAATGACCGCATGGTATGGAATTTATGCATGCAAGGAGGGGTTGCTGATTTCTTGGAATGTCTTCAGGGCCATGATGAGAAGCTCTCTACTGAATTTTCCTCCTCCTGGTCAGGGCGGCGTGTTTCGGTGGGTGGCCTTTCATTCGAAGTCTTTGAGGAAACCATCACCTAGGTCATGAGGCTGGACCTTGATGGGCGACATTGTAAGTGCATCAACCATGTAGCCAACAGTGAAGGCCTGAAACATTTATTCCACAACCATGAGGAACCTGTTAAACTCCAGGGTGGGTTTGCCCGTGAAGAGTTAAAACATACTTAGAATACGATCTACCTAATGATAATAAAATATTTCATGCTCGAAGCTAGACACAAGGTATTTTATTATTATCATTTGCCCCTTCTGAATCATTTTCATAATAATGATTTTCTTTGTTTGCCTTTTTACTTGTTGCATTCCATTGAAATCTCTATCAAGGATACCTTGGATCCCAAGCACGGGGACAAGCTACCATACCTCCTCAACTAGGGTCTCATCTACAGGCTTTATAAATATCACCAGACCCTTTGCCCCCCCCCAGAATCTCACGCTCTCTCAACCCTCTATGCCAAACCCTCAGCAACTTGCTACCCTTTCTATGGCTTTTCCCAATTTTTTCCAAATTTCACATGAGGTCTTTGCTACGGCTAATTTCCCTATGTCTTTTCCTTCTTTTGCCTCCATGATTTCAATCTCTGAGGTCTGCCCCATCTTGACATCATCTGCCTCTCCCAGCATGTCCCACTCCCTTTCCAAGGGTAGAGGTAAAACCCCAGTCAAATGTAAATGAATTGTCTTTGAGGACAATTCGTCTTTATAGGATGTTGAGAATGATAACCCCTCCCCTGACTCTAAGGGAAGAAGGAGGTTTAGTAGATTGGCCTCCAAAATATCAGTTAAAAACAAGGCCCCTGTGATTGAGATGATTAACTCTAAGGAGGACCCCATGGAGGACAAGGATGGGGGGGAGACCTAAAAACACTATGGGGGCCCTTAGTAAGGATGCTACCAAAGCTGAAAAGGGAAGGGATCCTATGGATATGGGCTCTAGGGGAGGCACCGATGAGGATAATACTGATACTCAAACCCTGGATACTATTGATGATAAGGATAGGGTCCCTATGGATATGGGCACTGTGGGAGCCACCGGTGAGGACAATACTGATACTAAAGCCCCAGTTTCTCTCGACTTGGACCTGGATGACAATTTGAAGATGGCGGAAGAGGTGATGGACTCTATTCCTTTAATGGGCCTTGACACTGGAACTGATTGTACCCCTATTGAGGATGTGGCCAAGGCAGTTGATGTGGTTGTAGATGAGAAGGCTACAAAGAGCCCCCAGGGGGCCCCTACCCTTGATAAAATTGAAAAGTTGTGCACCGATGTGATGAACATCATGCAAAAGATTGAGAATTTGGGTCCTATGATGGAACTGAAGGTTATCATGGATGAGGTCAAGAGGCTCCAAAGCATGGTCGAAGGCAGGGACACCCAAATTGTTGGCCTTAATAAGTTTTACCTGTAGGTTTTACATAGCTCAACACTCACCCTCTCTCTATTGAGGGAACAAATTGCGGATTCAGAGGAAGAGAAACAGGAGGCTAGGGAAATGTATAAGCTCATGTTCACTGATTGGAACAGTGTCATAGACCGCATTTGGGTGTGCAAGGTGACCCTATAGATGCTGTGTTTTCTTTGTTTTTTTGTTGTTTTTTATTTCAAAGACTAGTTTTAATTTGTTGTTAATGTTGTTATAGTGATGTTGTTGCATTGTGGTTCCATTGATAGTTTTTCTATGTAAAGGGTCAGTGCCCTGATTTTCACTACTTTTTAATGAAAAACCTTGTAACCATTATAGTAATAATAAAAAAATCAACTTAAATCAATGAGAACCCTATGAAAGCCAACTTAGACATGGGTTGAACTTTTGACCAAAACTTAACTAGGCCTTAGACAAGTTTAGATTGATCATAGACTCAAGATGACACACACACAACGAGATACAAGGTACTCCAAAAAAATCAACCACATGTACCCCAATGTGACATTTGACCTATGTGATAGTGTTTGTTGGACTCGAAATGTCATTCACTTGCTTGTTTTCGATGTATATAGTTCTCTTTCCATTGATACCCTCCCTCTCCATCTTGGAGGGTAAGGTAAATCCTACACCAAACTTAGTAAAGCATGATGTTTGTTACCCCATTACTTACATGACATTATAAACATCAAACAAAAAAGACAATATAATCATATTTCTATAATCCTTAATGAGAAACATTCAAGTCACATTATGTTCTTATCTAACATCATTCTTATAAAAAATCATTCTTACATACAAGATCACACACATATATACATAGAAGTTAAATGTAATTGTAAGTCATAAAATGGGGTGTAACATAACTTGTATTGCATGACTTTCGCCTTACGTTTTGGACTCACTTTGATTAGATTGTCTTAAAGAAAATAATTGCCTTAGAAGTAACAAATTCTTGTATGAATTCATGTTATTTAATTAGACAATTAAATCATTTCATTTGATCACATGGTTTTATAATTCATTTTTATCCTTAGATCTGTTATTTTCTACTCTATATCAAATATATGAGTGTGATTTGACCTAAGTCATTTCTCTAATTGTTGATTTGAATCTTGAATGTATAAATTTTAAAAACTAAATTTAAACATTTATAACTATTGTTATAATCCAACATAACACATAGTTGTTGTATTTAAGGACAATCACTCATTCAATTGAAATCATGTTAGAATGTCAAAGATGACCTAAGATTCATACAATCATATGCCATAAAACCTAATTATGAGATCACCATAATATAATTATTAAAGCACATCATCCCTATCAATTGTACACATGCTTATTGTTTCCAACTTCTTCTTTGAGCCACAAAGTTGGTCTATTAAGCATTTAACCAAGGTGAACTTGAACCTCATGATTCGCTAAATGTTACAAAACGCTACCTATCTTTTTCCACACTTAGATAGCAAAAAGCAACATGAACAAATCCTAATAATCTACATTTAATTAATTGATCTAAGATTTTCACATAGACCAATCCTTAAATTTTAAACTATTATGAATCTTTTAACATCTACTAGAACACATCAAACTTCAACCTAAATATTATATTCAATTTATGTCAATTTTCACATTTACTCCAACCTTTATTTCAATTATCAATCTCACTCATTTGATGCATAACTCAATGCTCTAAGTGCTTCCGTTTCTTTGCATGTCGGTGTCGAAGTCCAAATCTGCCCACCGACCAGGCATGTGCGGTCGACAAGTTCAAAATCATACGATAACGTTTGTCAACCATCAATGAATGAGTGGCCAATATTTTTGTTTAGAAAGTTTCCCGAACTTACAAGTCGGCTGGAAAGATCTTGTTACCTTTCAGAGAATTCTTTTTTTTTAATCCAAAAAAGGAAGAGAATGACCTAGAATATGAGAATATCTTACCAACTGCAGATTTTCTCACTATAGCTTTCACAATTCGACCAAGGTTAATTTTATTTTCTGTCAAAAAGGTCTAGAAATATGGATGCCAGAACGATTTTTCATTTATAGTATGGTTTTGTGATTGAAATTGAGTTTGTCATGGTAGTGATAATAGTACATTTATGTAAGTTTTCTCTAAATAATTGGTGGTCGTTGAAATCTTCTTATGATGATAGTTCTTTAAAGGAAAGTTGTGGTAGTGTATATACTCATGTAATTATGGTATCATCTATTATTTTTTTCAATGATATACTCATGAAATGAAAAATAATTAATTTGTAGTCATTTTTCGATCCAGTATGATCAATCTATAATTATCATCAACAAATCACTTATAATTGGTAGTCGCTTCAATCGAAAATGATGAAATTATAATTGACTATCAATGAGTCGCTTTCATTATTAGGGCTCACTTCAAATAAAGATAATCAAATTAAAGTTAACCATCAATGGGTCACTCTCATGATTAATGTTAATGATCCACAAATTAATCATCAATATGTCACTCTAAAAATTAAGGTGAACAAATCCCAATAATCTACATTCCAACAAATAATTGAGAACAAAAAATAGTCAATTTGCAAAATATAAGATTTTCATTTCGATCAATCTAAAAATTCTAAACCATTGATGAATCAACTTGTAACATCTATTATGACACATCGAACTTCAAACTAAATGTTATATTGAATTTACTCATAGTTGGTGCTCACTCCAAGCAGTGATGTTGAAATTATAGTTGACTTTCAATGAGTCACTCTCATTGCTATTGCTCACTTCATTCATATTTTTAAAATATGGTTAACCATTGATGAGTCACTCTCATGAGTAATGCTCATAATCCATAAATTAACCATCAATCTATAATTATCATCAATGAGTCGCTCTCATCATTAGAGCTCACTTCAATAAAAAATGATCAAACAAAAGTTAACCATCAATGGGCCACTATCATGACTAATGCTCATAGCCCACATATTAACCATCAATGAGTCACCCAAATTAAGGTGAACAAATCCCAATAATCCACATTCTAAATAAAAATAGTTAATTTGCAAAATATAAGACTCTCATACGAATCAATGTAAAAATTCCAAACTATTGATAGATCAAGTTTTAACATCTATTACGACACATCAAACTTCAAACTAAATGTTAGACTAGATTTTTGTCAATAAAGTCACTCATTGGTACTCACTCCAATCAATGAGTCACTCTCATTGCTAGTTCTCTCACTTTAATAAAAGATTATTAAACTATGGTTAACCATCACGAGTCACTCTCATGAGTAGTGCTCATAATCCACAAATTAACCATCAATCTATAATTATCATCAACGAGTCACTCATTATTGGTGTTCATTTTAATAAAAAATGATGAAATTATAATTGACTATCAATGAGTCACTCTCATTATTAGAGCTAACTTAAATAGAAAATTATCAAACTAAAGTTAACCATCAATCAGTCACTCTCATGACTAATGCTCATAATCCACAGATTAACCGTCAATGGGTCATCCCAAAAATCAAGGTGAACAAATTCCAATAATCCACATTCTAAAAAATAATCCAAAACAATTTAAATAGTTAATTTTCAAAATATAAGACTCTCATTTGAATCAATCTAAAAATTCCAAACTATTGATGGATCAACTTTTAACATCTATTAGAAATGGAGGGAACAACGTTTGCAGGGGGAAATTTGAATCCGTGAAATGGAGGGAACAACAATGTTGGGTCCTCTGGGTCTGAATCCATTGCAGCTCGAGGACAAATAGCTAATGATGAGGATGGAAGATGGGATGGGGACCCACGAACATGGGACCCTCCTCCCGATCCTGAAAAATTAAGAAACATGCAAGATTCTTGCCCCGATGTGGTGCAGGTTGATTCAGGAACTACCAAGGAGGGGCGAATACCTAAACCATGGAATAGCCTCTTCGCTAGACATGCCTCTAGTAAACCAACTAGTAAATCTTCTCTCCCCTTTGTGAAGGATATATTAGATAATAGAATAGGTAAACTTGCGATTGAGGTTCCTGATTTGGTTATTGACCATAGGATTTCTTTAATGACTCTTTCTTTGGTGGGAAAATTTGTCGGACCCCGACCTAATATTGAGGATGTTAGATCCTTTGTTAAAAGAAAATGGAGAATGAAAGGACAGGCTGAAGTTTCTGCCCTGCCACGGGGTTTTTTTGTGTTTTCTTTTTAATGAAGGGAAGATTTGGAAGCAGTTCTAAGTGGAGGCCCCTGGATGTTTGGTAAATCATCTCTTTCTATTAGAAAATGGACCCCTAACATGGAACTAAATGATTCCTTTTTTGAATCTGCTCTAGTGTGGGTTAGATTGCTTGGTCTACCATCAAAGTACTAGGTGGAAGACGTTTTCTCAGGAATTGCTAATTCCTTTGGGGAGCTTATTGTGATAGACCCAATGAGTGCAGCTCGCAAGAGACTAGTGTATGCATGCATCTGCATCAACATTTCACAGAATATGGATCTCCCAAGTACCATTGATATAAATTCCAAACTTGGGTTATGGGAACAAGCCATTGAATTTGAATCTCTCCCTTTTGTGTGCTTTTATTGCAAAAAAGCAAGTCACTGGGCTAAGGCTTGTCCCAGCAACCCTAAAAGACCTATGATTAAAGACAAAAATATTAATAAACCGGTATGGAAAGAAAAAAATAACAACAAAGTCTACAATAAGGTAGAAGAAAAAAGTGGAAATCTGATTTCAGTAAATCAGGAAAATGAATCCAATGACTTAACTAAAGACCCTACTATGAAGGGGAACAAGCAGAATGAAACTAAGGAGTTTGAGATCAAAATAGGTAATACCTTTGAAGCCCTTCAGTTGCAAGAAAAGGAGAATGAAATCAATACAGAGATCCTTGAGGATGGTGAGATTGAGGATATCATTGACTCTCATCATGAGGAACAATATGAACCCATGTCAGAGAAAGAAGAACCCTATTTAGGGAAAGAGCTTCAGGAATAGAAAATAGAAATGAGAAGGAGCAACAAGTTTGGATCGCCATAAGAAAACTCAAATGCTTTATTCCAGAACATAGAAGTAAATATGACCACTTCACCCTAGAAAAGAGAAAAGCTTTGGAGTAACATACAAGATGAATCTAGGGCAGATGATGAATTCAGGGTAGAACAACAAGAAGAAAACATGATAGAAAATGAAAAGAAAATTAAGACCAAGAAGATAGGAGGTCCTAATGGAGTAAAAACCAGAACCAGGTCTAAGGCATATTTTAGGGCATCAAGATCCCCACCAGGATGCAAAACCATGAAATGGCATAGGGACCAAGAGATTAAACAAAACATAGCTGATGGAAGGTAGAGAACTATCAAGGAGTCCTACCCCCAGGTTTCAAAATGAAGGTAATATCATCGAACATCAAAGGCCTAAATGGTCTCAATAAACAGGATATATTAAGGAATCTTATTCGAGATCAAAATCCAAATATTATCCTGATTCAGGAAACTAAAATGAGCAAAGAGAAAGTGGAGAAACTTAAGTTTTTTAAAAATGGGGGAGTTTGTGGTAGTAGCTCAAATGGCACCTCTGGAGGAGTTGCTATATTCTAAAATAAAAGCACAACCTCTGGAGATATGATAGATGAGGATGGAAATATTCTATCCTTAAAAACTAGAAATATTTTTAATGAAAAGGAATTTGTTATAACTAATATCTATGCCCCTAATTCCAAACATGCTAGAAGTAAATTTTTGGAAAAAGTTCAACAAAAAAGGAAAAAACTCTCTATGAATAGTTGGATTGTAATGGGAGATTTCAATACTCCTCTGCAAGATAGAGAAAAATTTGGAGGTAGTCAAGCTCAACCTGAAAGTAGATCTGATCTGATGGACTTTATCAATGGCAATGCTCTCATTGATTTGGATCTCAGTGGAGCCTCCTACACTTGGTCAAACCGAAGAGATGGTGATGATCTTATCCAGGTAAGACTTGATAGAGCTCTTCTCTCTAATGATTGGATTCTTTCTCATAGTTGTTCCCTTTTTGTTATTAATAGAATTGGATCAGATCATTATCCCATTTCCTTTGTTGCTGAGAACTCTAAGCAAAATCAAAGATTCCCTTTTCGCTTTGAAAAGATGTGGATATCCCACCCCAATCTTGAAATGTCCATTGTTGAATTGTGGAATCTTGATATTAATGGAACAACCATGTATAAAGTTGCCAAAAAACTTAAATATGTCAAAACCAACATTAAGACTTGAAACAAGAAGGTCTTTGGTGATATTTTTGATTCAAAGAAAAAGTTAAAGGAGGAACTGGACCAGATTCAAATCTCCATCCAAAAAGAGGGCTACAAAAAGTATTCCAAAGCCATGGAAGATAAAGTCCTTGACAACATTCATACCATAATTTCTAGGGAAGAAATATATTGGAGACAAAGATCCAGAGCTATATGGCTGAAAGTAGGGGACAGAAACACTAAGTTTTTCTATATGACTTCCCTAAAACATAAGGTAGAAAATAGAATCACAAAGTTAACTGTTGAGAACAACACTTTGATTAATAAGGATGAAATCAGGGATGAAGTTGTTAGATTCTTCATGCAGCTCTTATCTAGTAATGAGGATCTTGATCAGACCCATCAATTCAATCTGGTTAACAATATTCCTAATATTATAAAATCTTTTCAGAATAAGACCCTTGTTGCCATCCCGTCTACTGAAGAAATAAAAAAAGTTGTCTTCTCCTTTCAAGGGGATAAAGCTCCGAGCCTTGATGGATTCCCTATATTTTTCTATCAAGAATTTTGGAATATTGTGGGGAAGGATACGGTTAATGTGGTGAAAGAATTTTTTGGATCCAGAAGAATCCTTAAGGAATTGAATTCCACTTTTATTGCCTTAATCCCCAAAGTTGCTGGGGCAGATTCTATGGGAAAATTTAGGCCTATTAGTTTATGCAACTCTTTCTGTAAAATAATATCCAAAGTGATTACGACTAGAATGTTGGCGATTCTTCCCTTCATCATATCTGAAGAAAAAAAAGGCTTTGTTCTTGGTAGATAGATTCTTGATTCAATCATTCTTGTTCATGAGAACATTCACTCTCTCAATGCTGCAAAGAAAGAAGGTTTCTTGATAAAGTTGGATTTGGCAAAGGCTTATGATAGAGTTGAATGGGATTTTCTATTTAAAATCATGGGGCTTTTGGTTTTGATGATAAGGTTATCAAAATAATTAGAGAACTAATCACTACTCCTATGTTCTCTATTTTGGTTAATGGATCTCCTACAAATTTTTTTATAAACTCTAGAGGGCTATGACAAGGAGACCCCATATCTCCTATCCTTTTTACCATTCTAGCTGAAAGTATGAGTAGAATGATTCATAAATTGAAACAAAGAAAAACTATCAAAGGTCTTCAACCTTCTTTTGACAATGTGTTTTGCACTCATCAATAGTTTGTTGATGATACTATCATCATGGGATATTCTTTAGTCAAGGAGGCTGAAGCCTTCAAAACTGCTCTCAACTCCTATGCTTTGGCAACTGGTCAACTAGTTAACTAGGACAAATCAGCTATGTACTTTCTCAATACTCCAGTCATAAGACAATAGAGAATTCTTTTTGGAATATGATCATTGATAAAATTAATAAGAGACTTGCAGGATGGAAAGGCTCAATGTTATCTCAGGCAGGGAAATTGCAGCTCCTCCAAGCAACTCTTCAAAATCTCCCTGTTTATGCCCTCAGTCTGTTTGGTATTCCGGCTAAAGTTGCTGAAACTATGGAAAGAATTCAGAAGAGATTCTTATGGTCAGGAGTTGAAGAAAAAAAGATAATACCTTTGATTGCATGGGACAAGGTGTGTAGACCAAAGAACAAAGGAGGGTTGGGGATTAAAATTATTAAAACTTTTAACAAAGCTCTTCTTGCCAAGCAATTATGGAGAGCATATGACTCTAAGAAAGACTAGAGTCAAATTTGGTTTGACAAATACATTAAGAATCAGACTATCCAAGGGACCCTCAATGATGAAGATATCCCGGTTGGATCCTTCATCTAGAATAGTGTTACCAAAGCCATAAAAGTTGCAAAAGCTAGAGATGGATGGGTCCTTCGAAAAGGTGACAGAATAAGGTTTTGGGAAGACCCCTAGATGAAGAATGAAGCCCTATTTGATCAAAACAACAATCAAGTTATTGAAGAATGTAAAAGGAGGTTTGGGCTGATGGTTTGTGACTATTGGAAGGAGAATAAATTGGTCAAACTTGAGGACATCCATCCTAGTTTTTCCTCTATTCAGAGAGAGTTGTTGTCCTTTTCCCCTAACAACAACTATGATGATGTTTTCCTCTAGAAAAGTGACCCTAAAGGTGAATTCACAGTTTCTTCTACCTATAAAAACACTTTTTCTCAAATCCGCAATCCCTTTTGGAGTAAAGTTTGGAACAACATCTTGATCCCTAAAGTCAACATGTTCTTTTGGCTTGCTTCTCATAATAGTATCCTTACTATTGATAATTTAATTCGAAGGGGCTTCAAATTCCCTAACAGATGTGAGCTCTGTCAAAAGGAGGGGGAATCAGTTGATCACCTATTTTTTCATTGTTCCTTCACTAGGGAAATCTGGTGTAAAATGTGGGAAAAATGGAAAATTAATTGGGTCATGAACAAAAGCATTAAGGATATAATATGGCAATGGAATTATCCTACCAAATGTCAAATTATTAAAAACCTGTGGTCCTTGACCCTCCCCATGATATGCTAAGGCATTTGGAAAGAAAGGAATAACAAGATATTTAGGGAAGAAAAGTGTAACATTCAGGTTGTCTTTGAAAAAATATGCAAGGCTATAAAGGAGAACATCAACATCCCTCACAAGAATAATCAGCAATGGGCTATTATAAATATGAATGATATGGAAAAAGACATTATTATTGAATGGAACCTGATTCATAAGGTCTACAGAGTGGATAACAAGAAGAAGAGAGATAACATTGTTTGGAGGTTCCCTGATTATGACTGGATAAAGGTTAATTTTGATGGGGCCGCCAAAGGGAATCCTGGAAAGGTTGGTGGAGGTGGAGTTATCAGAAATGCTCAAGGAAGGTGTATTACTACTTTTGCTTCCCCTTTTGGAGCCCAAAACAACCATGTGGTTGAAGCTATGGCCATGCTTAAGAGCCTCCAATTAGACCAGGAATTCAAATTTAAAAAAATTTGGCTCGAAGGGGACTCCTTAAATATTATACAAGCCCTCAAAGGTATTAGTTTAGTCTCCTGGAATATTGCCAATATTATTAAAAATGCTAAAACTATCCTTAATAACTATGTTAGCATTATTTTAACCCATACTTTTAGAGAGAGTAACAAGGTAGCGGATATCCTTGCTAATGAAGGGGTTAATTTGGAAAAAGGGGTCAAATATATAGGGGAAGATCACATCAAGTGGGAGATTAAGGAACACTTATATTTTGATCGCCTTAATGGAGCAAGCAAATTTTATGATTGAATTCTGGGGAACGAGTACCAATGACAGATTTTGGGGGCGGATGAACTGCTAGTCGATGAGTGTTTCTCGGCATCATAACCAAGAACACATGTGTGCGAGAGGTAATTGTAATAATAGCCAGGTTTGTATGAACATGAGTGACAATCTCAAAATTGTGAAAGAATCTCTTAAAGGAGAAACCAGAAACATAGAGTTTTACTTGCGGGCCGAGAGTTGTAACAGAGGTGATTGTGACCTGGAAAGAAGAATGGGAGGCAACCTTAACAAGAATGAACCGTCCGGTTGTGAGCACTGGAAGAGTGAAAGAAAGGTGTGGAGAAGGCTCCACTGACACAAGTTCATGGATTATATGGAGAAGCTCCATGGTAGTAGAAGCTCTGTATCTCAGGGGTTCGCAAAAAGCTAGAGCAATAACAGGGCTACCTTGTTTGGGGAAATCTGGCACATTGATGAAATTCTGATCTCGGAGGTAATGGGGATCAAGATGGAGGGGACCAAATTCTATAGGGATAGAAAGTACACCACTGAGGCCTTCAAAAACTTCCCTAAGATGAAGGATGAGAAGAGAAACCTGGAGAAGAAGGACAATATATCATACTTCACCCCCCAATAGGTAAAACCTTTTTGGCAAAAAATTCTTAGGGCTTTAATGGAATATTTAACTGTGGATGGTAGGTTTACGAAAATTTACAATTATACTTCACCATCTTGAACCACTTCTGCCATGGGGTGAAAATATCTTTGCCCTTCTATTTAGCCTCTTCTCTTAACGAGAGCTTGGCTAACCACATTAAAAAACCCAGTTCCTACCCTCTAGCGCACCAGGGTCTCATTCTACTGATTTATGAATATATGAAGGATAAGACTAGGGCAACAAAGGATGACCCTTTAATTCTCAATGCTCAGATTTCTGAGAAAAGCATAGACTCTTATTTGACTGGGGAGACCAGAACCCCTGCCCATAAAAAAGGAAAGTTGATATTGTGCAGGAAGAAAAGGATGTGCTTTCTGAGGAAGAAGAGGGAAAGAATAATGAAGAAGTTTCTGAAATGGAGATCAATAAGGAGGAGAATTACGGGGAAGGAGAGGAAGGGGGCAATTCTGAGAATCGTCAACCTAATATTGAAGGCTTGAAAACTGAGAAAGAGGCTCTAAAGCCTAAGGAAGGTGAAAACCCTAATGTGGAGGAGACATAATAGAGCAAGGATTCTGTGGAAACCATTCTGGATACCGCTCGCAATTGCACCATTGAGTTCTTCAATTTTCAGAAGTGGGTGGTGGAAAACATTACCAGCATGCAGGGTAAATAGAGGGACTTGGAAGTTAAGATCGACAAGATGATCAACATGTCTAACTCTGGGAAGCAGCACGAGGAGATGGAGAATAGTGAAGCGGAGGAAGAAATGGAAATGGAAGACTGGCTAGAGAAAGACTTGATTAAAGGCGACCTGAAACATCTGGAGGACATCATTAAAATACTAAAGGAATAGGTGGAGGAGGATAAGGACAATATCAATGCCCGGATGGCTAGAAATGAGAAAGCCCCGAAAAGCCTTATGGATCATAGCCTCCAGGTTCTAAAAGTCTCCTCCCAGAACATGAACGCATTGGTGAATCATTTACAAAAGAAAACCCAAGAGAAGAACCTGGTTGTTATTGAAGATGCTCCTACTTCCAGCCCAAACCACCAGACCCCTAGGCGTAGAACCAAGCAGACTACGGCGGAGAAGGAAATGAAGATGAAAGAAAGCCAGGCTGCTTAGGAAAATACTGATTTGAGGGAAGCGACAAAGGCTATGATGCTTTTGGTATAGGATGCAGAAGAAACCATGAAGAATTTCTAAATTTTGTTTTTTGCTAGGCTTGGGGCCAACTTCTTGCTAGCCTTTTGCTATCCTTTCCTATGTTGCTGGTCTTTTTGCTGGTGTTTTGCCGCTATTGTATTTTGTTGCTTTCTTAAATATCTTTCTTATGTTTCTGGGTTTCAGGTCCCTTAAAACCTATTTTTAATTAATCAAAAACTTTTAACATCTATTATGACACATCAAATATCAAACTAAATGTTATATTGAATTTATGCCAATAAATTCACTCAAAGTTGACGCTCACTCCAATCTAAGATGTTGAAATCATAGTTGACTTTCAACAAGTCACTCTTGTCACTAGTTCTCACTCCAATCAAACATTTTTAAACTATGCTTAATCATTGATGAGTCACTCTCAGGAGTAATTCTTATAATCCACAAATTAACCATCAATCTATAATTATCATCATCAAGACACTCATAATTGGTGGTCACTTCAATAAAAAATGATGAAATTTTAATTAACTATCAATAAGTCACTCTCATTATTAGGGATCACTTCAATCAAACATAATCAAAGTAACCTTAACCATCGATAGGTCACTCTCATGACTAATTCCCATAATCTACAAATTAACCATCAATAGGTGACACCAAAAAATTAAGGTGAACGAATCCCCATAATGCACATTCTAACAAATAACCTAGAATGAAAAATAATTAATTTGCAAAATATAATTCTCATTTGAATCAATCTAGAAATTTCAAACTAGAGATGGATCAACTTTTGACCTCTACTATGACATATCAAACTTCAAAATAAATGTTATATTGAATTTATGTCAATAAAGTCATTCATAGTTGGTACTCACTCCAATCAAAGATGATGAAATTATAGTTGACCTTTAATGAGTCACTTTCATTGCTAGTGCTCACTCCAATCAAATATTTTGAAACTATGGTTAACCATTGACAAGTCACCTTCATGAGTAATGCTTGTAGTCCACAAATTAACCACCAATCTATAACTATCATCATCAAGTCACTCATAACTAGTGCTCATTTCAATAAAAAAATGATGAAATTATAATTGACTATCAATGGTCCCTCTCATTGTTAGAGCTCACTTCAATAACAGATGATCAAAACAAATTTAACCTTTGATAGGTCACTCTCATGAATAATTCTCATAACCCACAAATTAATCATCAATAGGTCACCCCAAAAATTAAGGTGAATAAATCCCAATAATCTATGTTTGAACAAATAAAATAGAACAAAAAATAGTTATTTTGTAAAATATATTAAGAGTCTCATTCGAATCAATCTAAAAATTCCAAACTACTGATAGATCAACTTTCAACATCTATTATGACATATCAAGCTTCAAACTAAATTTTATGTTGATGATTTCTCCTACTACCCCCAACCCTAAGAACATCATAATACTCTAGGCTAGGGAATTAAACCTACAACACTCAATCTGAACTATCAACAAGTCAAGGACAATAAAATACAACACAACAAGGCTTCATCAAAACTTCTTCACTTCGATCTCTACCTAACTTAGGAGGGTATTCCTATTTCAGACCTATATGCCCAATATGCTTTCAAACTTGTTATAATCATATAGGTTCACAAATGGTAGATATTTCTCAGCTTATAAGGGGACTTGTTACAATTACCCTATTTATACCTTTATCTCAAAAGCTTTGAGATTTGTCTGAGAAATTACCACGTGCACTGCTTAAAGGGCACAAGGAAGCACCAAGCATGCATACTAAAATCTACCCTTTAGGAAAATTTTGAAAAAAGAAATAAAAGAAACAATGCAACTCATGAGAAATGCTTTTGAAACAAACTCGTAAGCATCTTTTGTAGTCTAGTGCATATCCAAGGGAATAGAGTCACACCCACAAATTAAGAACACAAACCCATATTGCAAAACAACTCGAGTTAGAGAATCTTCAGAGTGTCAATGCCTAACATTGGCATGATTCGACTAGTTAATTTCACCAACCATTCTTATTAATCCATTTAAGACTTCCTAAAATCTTGTATCTTTACTTACAAACAAAATTTAACTCCCTCTTTGAGGGAGACCCATAAGCATAATCACACACTTATAAGAAAATACAAGGATGAACCAACATATCCTTAATATTTTGATTCATATAAACTTAGAAAATACAAATGGAGACAACATATGCAATCATGAAAACACTTAGTCTATTGCAAACTGTGATTTACAATATGAAAGGATAGTCCTTCTTCTCTAAGAGACTACCTAAGACCCTAGATTAACAAAGGCATGCTTCTACCCGCCTAGA
This sequence comes from Cryptomeria japonica, assembly GCF_030272615.1. Taxonomy (NCBI): domain Eukaryota; kingdom Viridiplantae; phylum Streptophyta; class Pinopsida; order Cupressales; family Cupressaceae; genus Cryptomeria; species Cryptomeria japonica. The sequence continues at coordinate 141,477,199 of NC_081412.1, read as the reverse complement.
ATACAAAATTTCAGATTTTATTTTTTATGTATAGCCTTGGTATTCCTTTTATTTAAAAAAAGGAATGCTATAAGCTTCAGGCTACTTACACTTGGTTTTTTCTCTGCTTGACACATTATGGACCATATGCAAATAAAGAAAAACCCATTATCCTTATAGAATGACAAAAATGGGCCATGCATCTAAGGATATGCCTAAGAGGAGAGTAGTTTGTCATTGAATTATTGATGCTTTGAGTCATTCCATTCTCATGCTGGTGGAAGAACTGCATAACACAAGTTGGTAGAGACACTCATTAGACTAGAAGGGGAGCTCTATAATCTTACAAAAGAAACACCCTCAAAACTTGAGGATGAGAATACAAAGACAAGGGAGGAATTGGAAAAATGGAATTAGAGGCTTATAGAGAAATATTGTAAGCAAAGCAAGGGGTATAGCTTCCATACTCAAGCTAAATTTCAGATGCTTTGAATCTGAACCATCTACCCCCTGCTTTCATTGTTCTCCTTCTCATTCTCTCTTCTTCCTAGTCGTTAGATGGTGAAGGGATGAAGATAGGTAGCCCATGAAAGGTGTTTCCCATTTGAAACCACCTTTCAATTTCCCTTCAACTACCTTCTAAGCTTTCAATATCCCTTTGGCTACAAAGAGGCCTTTTGAAACATCTTCCATCTTGTATCATAGAATTTGCACCTTGTGAATTCAAAGTTCTCCTCTGTATATGAAATCTCCATTTTTGAAACTCTCTTTTCAAACTAGTGCAAATATGAGCCCTAACAACAATGCTTAATCAAAATAGGAATTATTGTCCTTGATTTGTAAGACTCAGAACCACTTAAAATAGCCTAGCTTTATGCATTCAAGCTATCTTTTTTACTTTTAATCTTGTCAGAAGCTTAAAACATGTTCTTACCAATCTCATAACCTCCATCTTCTATTTCTTCAATAGCACTCTAGCAACCGTATTCATTCACTTTAAATGTCGTCATTTCCTATCCCTTAGGCCTTTCCAACGTGATATTTTCTGAGCATCCTATCTAGAGATAATCTTGTGCTGGTGATTTTCTAAGACTAATATAATTTTTAAAGTATCACCCGTTGCACCTACCGACATCTTTTGCATGTTTTTCCTCACGTGCCTTATCTATCAATCTCCATATTCCTTGGAAAAGTTAAAATTTTTGACCATCTCAATAGACACTTTTTTGTCCAGTGTGACACCACAGAAAAATAGACAACTCACTAATCCCATGCACACAATAAAATATTCAATCCTTTTGATTGGTGCACACATTCCATGTCAACTTCAGGTCCCACCATATAGTATTTTTCCTTGACCTCGTGTGCTCTCTCTAAACCATTTTGTCATTATAACTCATTGTGGTATTTTGAGGTAACATCTCCTTAGGTTTTATTGTTGGAATTAATGAACATTAAGAGGGGGGTGAATCAGTCTTCTGCAATTAACAACTTCCTTAAACTAATTCTTAAATCACCAAATGCAAATACATAAAAGCAAAGTGCATAAACTAAATGCAAGCAAGCACAAAACCTTAACACCATAATTTTTACATGGAAACTTGAAAAGGGAAAAACACGGTGGGATTTAGACCCACAATATTATAATACTGTGATTAGGAGTATGATAATATTACAAGAGGGGAATGAACATGCATTCAGGCACACCTCCTAGAGCTCACTACTCAATTACAAAAGAGGGATACAACATCAGAGGACTCATTGTCCTATAAATGATTTACAATGACAACAAGAATGTTTTAACTCATTAGTAGCATCTACAAATGCTAAAATGTAGTTCTGATTAAGCACAAAGTGACCAACTTCATCATTCTCTCTTACTACTTTGTTTAGCTTTTCTATCATACATCAGAGAACTAAATCAAAGATAACACACGTAAAACTGCACACCAACATTCATATAGTCTTCACACACTCACACCTATCTACAAAATGCATATACAAATCAATCTTATATATCGACACCATCAAATTAAATCAATTCCATGCTGGCCCAAAACCTACATAACATGCAACATGAAACGTGTAACAATAAGTCGAATCAGTCTGATTATAAATCCATATGCGAACCTAAAAAAATTTATAATATGCTTCATAGGTGTCATCTTGACCATATCGGACTCAAAACCAATCAACGAAATCATCCCAAAGATTCTACATAACCCGCTACACCAAAATAACCATGTTCTTCCTAAATTACCAAATACAGGATCTACAATCTTGCATGAGAATCAATACCGAAGACTAGGATTGTGAAATAAGTTGTTTCTAACATCCAATCAACTACATTTTCTGCTACAACCAAAACTATGTAACCAAAATGGAGTTCTTCTCAATGTACTCATACTCTATCATATATTGCATTCCATGTTCCAAACTTCTAGTAGAACAATTTAGCATATATCGGATGCGATATCTAATATGAGTTTCCATCAATGACAACCCCAAAACATTCTTCATGCACTAATCTCTACTGGTACAATGTCTCTTTCCAACAATCTCCCCCTTTGGCATTGATGGCAAGACTTGATGAAAAATGACACTGTCACTGCAAAACTTCATAATTGTAACAACTCAACAACTAAACAATCTATCCCTAAGAAGATACATCATTTTGCATTCCTCTTTCTCCCCCTTTGACATCAATGGAAAAGGTAGGTATCCACCAAAATTTATCTACAAGGGTATACTCAATAACTTATAGAAATTTAAAGATGTCCACAAAAATGGTCTGCAGGGACTGCAGGTGATCATCCAAACCTTTCTTAAGTTTCTCCACAAGTTTGATAAGAGAACTAAACATATAGGAATGCATCTCTTCACCTCTAATATCTGAAGGAACATTCTTATTTAGAGAATTCATAGCATCTTGTTGACTACTAAGAAAAGTGTCCAACCAGGGAGTGATTAAGTTCCCGAGTTCTCCCATTCTGCCAACTACTATATCTTTTTCCTGATTAAGGCTCTTGAATTTTTCAAGTAGAGCCATCACCTAAGCTTCTAGATTTCTAGAAAAAAATGATTGGGGGGCATAAGATTGAGATATGCTAGCTAATTACCCTTCACATTCTTTGAATTTCTTGTCAATTTTAATTGTGAACTTAGGCAAAAGAAGACATGACTTATATATTTTACCTCCTTTGTCCAATGACTCTCGAATGGTCCTGAAACTAGAAATCAGACTAGCCCTATCACCTTCAACCATTTTCAAAATTGTCCTTAAATGCATAGCATTGAATTGGCTAAGAACCTTTCCTTTGACAACTTTCTCTAAAGATACAAAATGAGAACCCATTGATTTCAGCATGCTTCTCAGCTTACTAGAGGGTGAGTCTACTATGTCTTGACTGAAAGATTGCAGAATTTTCTCCAACACACTTGTATCCATGGATATGAGCTCTTTATCCTCAGAGTGATACTTCAATAAGTCCTCACTAGCTTTGTCCAATGCAAATGTTGCAAGCTTGAGTGCTTGGACAAGAGATAGTGAGTTAAGATCTATAGGCCCTTTGGTGAGATCTGTGTCATTGATAATCTACTTGCCCTTGTCCAAAGTGTCTCTTGCTGCTAAAACCTATTAAAACTTGTCTCCACCCTTCTCCTTCTATGCCTTCTCTACATCTTCTCCCTTCTCTACATCCTCTCCCTTTTCATTCCCAACCTCCTCAGCTACCTTCTTTGATTCAATAGTTGTTATCAGAGGACTCTGATCAACTTTACTAGACTTTGCAACCTTCTAACTATCAACAATATCATCTGCAACTATTTCTTGTTCATTTGTTTTCTCATCTAGAATGAAGGCATCATCCTATGTATGTACTTTCGGATGGGTGTCATATATCTCATACTTGTTCTCTTCCAAAAATTGTTTCAAAATTGCTTCTATGTCTTTAGCTACTTCACCAACCTTTCCAAACATGATCTTATTAACTCTAGTTTTGCTTCTAGATCTTCTCTTTGCAATCTTAAGAATTTTGTCTTCTTCACTCTTAGAAATTACAAAGCACAAATTAACTAGTACATACTCTTTTATTCTCTCATCTTCTAGACTAGCCATATGCCTTCTGGCATCCAAAATTTCATATAGACCCTTGAGAATCATTGATGATAATTCTATCAGGGATTTGTTATATACATTCATATATTCTACAATGGCTTCTTCTAGTGTTGTTTTTACATTCTCATCATAATTCTCATACCATTCTGATAAATGCTTCAAATTCCCTTCCTTGACTATTGTATCAACTATCTGACTTAGTGTGATGGGGGGAACAATCGTGTAGTTACCTTCAAGTTTTCTAGACTTCAATGCTTCATCTAGCTCAGATTTAGGCTTCTTTCCAGGTCAAGGTCTTCTAGATTTCTCAGCTCCAACTCTCATCTTCTTGCTTGGCTGACCTTCTCTGGATGGTGGCTTCTTGACTACCCTAGCAGAAGTAGTTGTCTTCTTCACTTCCCTCATCGCTTCATCAGATTTTGTCTCTTCTTCTATAGTGGCTGCCACATAGACTCTTTCTTGTTTCCCTTTCTTCCTCTTCTCTACTCCTTTAGATGATTTGGATTGAGGCTTTAGTGGAGGGACAAGCTTTTGAGCACTGGGGGAAGGTGCTGACTTGGTTTTCCTAGGCTTAGAAGGGGTAAAGGTTGGTTCAGTCTTCTTGGGTTTGACCATGTCCCCCTCTTTCAATATATTTTGCTCTCTAGCCTTGTGAACTACTTCCTTTGTTATTCCCATGTCTTCAACAAGTTTCTCTACTTCTTTCCTCTCTCTTCTAAATTTCGGGCTTGGTGAATTGAGAATGCAAACTTAAACTTTTCTCCTTGTATGTCCCAAATCTTTCTTCCTTTTAATCCATCGGCTTGCTCAGAAGATATTGAGCATACACATCAAGAGTATTTGCATCAACTTCATACCCCATGGGCATGATCCACATTGTCCTTGGTTCAACAACTTCCATTAGGCATTAGTCAATTTCCAACATGAAGAATATGGTGTCCTCATAGTTTTCTACAATCTCCTTCAGAATCCTTTCCCTACTCTGCATCATGCCTTGGAAGAATTTGAAATAACCCCATAGGATAAATTTCTATACTTGTGCATCTCCTAATCCTTGTAAGGCTTCTTTGATTTGCACTTCCACTGGTTTGTCATATGCCCATTAAATGTTGCCTACACCGGAGATCTCTCTCATGAAATAGAAGGCTAAATAGATACTCAAAGTACCAAACTTAAAAAAATGCTTCTTATCCCACTTTATCTTCTTTAGATTGCTCATTAGTTCACTCAGTAGTACTCCACATAAATCATACAACTTGTCCTCCTTAAGAATTTGATAGATTGCATATATTTCCATACCAGAGATTGAGTTTTCTCTACTAGTTTGAGAGACCCTATATCCCATCAATATGGATGCAAATCTCACATCATACTCAATAATGTCACTAATTGTAATCGATTTACTATCATGTTGGGAACCGATTACCTCCGTCACTGTCATATTCTTCACATTTCTTAGACAAGGAACTTCACTGGTTGCATTCAAACATGTCACCTCTTGGATTGCATTCTTGGTGATCTTGTATAGTTTATCGCCATATAAATTCATCATGGACCTTGCTCAAAATGTACCTAACCCATTTGGGTTCATCAAAAACTAGAAAGTTCACAAACTGAATGAAATCCTTAATCCTTTAGAGATTTAAATTTTGGTTTCAGGTTGTCCATACCATCCATCATGTTCTTGGTGTACAAAATTAGCATTTCAACATTCCCAAGCTCCTCAATATTGTAGTTGATGTATGCCCTAATTTCTTCAACATGCAATATACCATACGAAACAAATGAACCTTTCCCTATCAGTTATCTCAACAACCAATGGATTCGCTACACCATATGATGCCATTATCAAGTTCTAGGTTATGAACAAATAGCTTGAACTCAGAAAATACCTTTTTTTATCTTCAATTGGATGCAAGAAATCTTCACTAAATCCTTTTCAAGCTCTGGTTTAGGTGCACAATCATCTTTGCCACACTCTTTTTCTCTTTCTCTTTGAATGAAATGTGAGAAATGAATGTTAAATTCCTTTTTATCTTTCGAATACCTAACTTTAAGGTACAATAAATTCTCCACCCTAAAGTTCTCCCAGATGCTCTGAATCTCATGAACATTATACTGGAGCATCAAATTGGGATGAAATCTTCTAGATATCCCACATGATCATCTGCACAACCATCTACAATCATCTGCAACCTTCTATAGCTGATTATAGATCTCAGAAAGGGGGTTTAAAGGATTTGCATGAAAAGTTTCCCCCTAAGGCCAAATGCCTTAATTATCAGATGAGGTTCCAACACTAGAATCATGTGTGGACCCATTTATTGCATTTGAATCATCCTTTTTAACCCACATCTTCTCGTGCTTCTCTTTTCCCTTTTCATCTGCTTTGTTCTTGTTTGTTGGAGCATTCTTGCTCATATTCTTGCTTCTACAAAATTTTGTAATATGATCGGATTTATTGCAAGCATAACAAACAATGTTGTTTCTATGATTAGGCTTGGAATTACCTTGATTTCCCTTTTATCTAAATTGGTTAGCAATATGTCCAAATTTTATAAAAGAATAGCATCTCACATTTCTCCTATTTACCATACTTTTGTATTCAATTGACTTATGACCATATTTATTTCAATTGAAACATTGTCTGGAGAATGATGAATTATTCTGATTAGCTCTATTTCTACATTGACTTGCCATATGATCAAAATTTTTGCAAACAAAACATTTACCATTGAGTTTATAAGCATTAGGTTATCTTACTGGAGATCTCTTGTTCTTTTGATGATTTCTTTGTCTAGATCTGGAGCTCTCTCCTTTCTCAAATCCAAGTCCTCCCATATCACCTTTATTCTTCTGACTTTGTAACATCTCATCCAGCTTAGATGAACTAGCATTGAATTTTTATTTGTACTCATTAGTAGTGGTAAGTTCATCTCTCAGAATTATGATCTATCTTTCAAGCTCTTGCTCATTATTCCAAGACTATATCAATTCAAGCTTCAACACGTCATTTTAATAATTAAGTTTGCAACATTCATCAGATCTATCCTTCAATGACTGAGTCAAACTTTCTTCATTCTTCTGCCTATCTTCAATCTCCTTTTTTCAGCTTCATCATAATGGATTGTATTTCATTCTTTAAGAATGCGTTATCTCTAGCAAGTTTTTCACATTCATCTGTCTTGTCTTGATTATCAATGCATTGCTCTTCTTTCTCCTTGATTTTGTCCATCAGCTCCTTTCTTTTCTCTCTAGATGTGTTCACTTGTTCTTTCAATGACTTTGAAATTTTCAGCATCACTCAGATTTTTTCTCAGGTTACTTGCTTCTTTCCTTGTTGCATCTGGGTCTTTAAGAGCCACAATAAGTTGTTTCTAAAAACTAGAGTCCATTGATTCACTCTCTCGGATCTTCCTCAAGTTGTTAGGCTTCCTCGGAGGCACTAGGATATGATACCAAATGTTGGAATCAATAAATACTGAGAGGGGGGATGATTAAGTGTTTTGCAATTAAGTTCCTTAAAATAATTCTTAAACCATCAGATGCAAATAAATAAAAGAAAAGTGCAAAAACTAACACTAACTCATTTGAGGTCAAAATATGACAAAATTTTCCGACGAAAGTGAATTAATTTATTGTTTCGTCAGGTACCTTTCAATTTAATGTGATATTTTCATTTTTTCTTTAAATTGGTCCTCGACGTTCATCAAAATTTTGATGAACAAGAATTTCGTCGCTATTCCAAAGTTATCGATGAATGTTTAAAGTCAACCTGTTTCCAAAGGGTTTTTTTTGTTAGTGCGCACTTTCTTAATTTGTGGTCAGCCAATGGGTATATAGTTTGATTCTCTAACTAACTATTCTAATATATTTATTTACAAAGCTATTTGATGATTCCAATGGGAACTTGAGGTTGACATAATATTATGAGTAATCCAAACATTCATTTACAGTCACTTGACAAGGAAATTTTATGTTGAATTAGTCTTTGATTTGATGGCCATTGTCAAACTATCCCAAAAATAGTGACGGTTATAGTTAGGAATTTTTCTTTTGTTAAGTGTAGTTGTCTCTCACTTTGTATTCATTTTAAAGAACCATGATTGTTATAAAAAATGTACTATTACTTATTGTATGGAGTTGATTGATAATGACGAACAAATAATGACTATTTAGGTCTATCCTCACAGTAAGCTTTAAAATTCTATCTTCTTCCATTTTTTTGAGACTTCCATTGTTTATAGGCCTTAAGGACCTTTTGAACATTTCCTCAAGTGCATGTAGACATCCATGAAAGTACCTTGATCCCCCTTGTGATCCATATGGAAGGTGAACAATTGTAATGAGCATACGAAAGTTTGTAAGTTTGATCCTTGACAGTAACTTCTCAAACTTGATGGGGTGTTGTTACAAAACAAAAGCATATTGGAAAAGGTTTCATTACAAGGTTTAATGTCTCTATTCCTATATTTTGATCCTTGTGGTAAAATTCTGAATCCAAAGTTCATACATAGTCCTTGTGAAGGTGCATTGATATCATGAGTGGATGTGTAAAGCAACATGTTTGTAGAATGGTTTCAGTGTTTCCTATTGTCCTATTGATCAAGAGTATTATTCCTTTGAAGAACATGTTCCTTTGTTCAAGCCTTGTATCCATGAATTTGGCCTTCTTATGTGTTAAATCCTGATGAAACTGTTGGCCATTTGGAGGAATGTTTTATGTGTTGCACTAATGTGTTGTCATTGATGTCAACACTAGATGTTTGGATGCTTTACCATCACCCTTTTGGTCTCGATAGGTTGAGTAGTTTCTGGTTGGTTTCGATCCAGCATAATCTAGTAGGCTCCGGTATGGTTTGGTTATGGAATTGGCTTATTCATGATACTCATGTTCATATTCAATAAGTTGCTTTTGGTCTGGTGATCGGATGCTATCCTTCTTGCTTGGAAGCTTGGCTTGTGGTTCCGGCGAGGGTTTCATCGATAGATATTTTGATGAAGATCTTTAATGATATGCATAAGTGGTGTTGGTGCAACTTTTGGTGGAGTTTCAAGATGCTAATGGTTATCTTGTTCGAGACTTGGTGGATTTGGATTATTGCTTTAGCGTGTGGACCTATATTGGATCCGGGTTGATCTAGGTTATGGACTGACTTAATGTAACATATGGATTGGACCTCTTGATGTGTTTCCGGGATGTATTATGTGTTGGATATTATTTGTTTGGTCTAAGGCCAACATGTTCTATAATTATGTAATTAGTTTACTATCTAGTGGCCAACCTGATTGTTTGTGGTTGAGGGTTTGTATATATATGATGTAAGATCTCACTATAGATCATCATGCTTATGGTCAAGGGATGTAATGTGCAAATAATGTAATATCATTCAGGTAGAGGATTTGGTCAATCATTCGAGATCAAATTGGATCTATGTAAGAGGATTTAGTCCTCTGGTATTGAGCTTAATCGAAACTATACTCAGGCATAGGAGATGCTATCTTTGTAGCTCAATCACTTCTTTCGGATTGTTGTCTGGATTTTTATGTAGTCAGTGAGGCTTCTTTTGTGATGAGCAGTGCACTCTAGGCTAGTGGCCTTCCTGCAAGTGCAGGCCCCTTAATTGTAATTCACATACTTACTTCATAAGTATTATCTAACTGTGGGTAGGCTTCCCACCGTGGTTTTTCCCTTTAGAGGGTTTTCCATGTATAAATCTTGGTGTCATGTGGATGGTATTTATTCTGTGACTATTGTTTATGCTTAATTGGTTTAATTGCTATTCCATTATTTGGTTTAAGCATTTTGGTATTAATGTTTTGGGTTTCAGTATTAAAGTTTCAATTTCTAAATGTTCTAATAATATATGATAATTGATTCACCCCCCCCTTCTCAGTTGTCTTTTGGTTATTTGAACTATTTAACAATTGGTATTAGATATTTGGTCCTCTCTACAAAAAGATTAATAGTTTGAGGAAGATCCTATGGCAACTAATAGTTCAAGTTCATCCAGCTTATCTAGAGCTATCTTTCAGAGAGATATCCCTAGGCTTGATGAAACAAATTACATAGTATGGAAGATTCAGATGGAGACTCATCTGAGATGCCTTGGCAAGGATATTTAGGAGATCACATAGAATGATGTTACACCTCATAATCCATCATTTGGAAATCCTCCTTTGGAAAACATGGATAAGGAGCTTGAGAATGATTGAAGAGCAAGAGAAGACCTCTTATGCACACTTTCTGATCAGCAAATAATGAGATTGACTGACAAATCATTTGGAAATTCTATATGGGATAAGTTGGAGACTCTTAATGAAGGTGACCCTACAGTGAAGATTGCTAAACTTGATGGTTACCGGGTGAGATATGAAAACCTGAAGATGGAAGAAGATGAAAGGATTACTGCATTCATGGAAAGGGTAAATGAGATTGTTATGGGAATTAAATGTTGTGGTGGAACTCTAAGTGAAGATGAAATTGTTTCTAAAGTTTTGAGAGCCCTACCACCAGCTTACAAGATGAAGGCTACTACTATTAATGAGTTGAGAACAATGGCTAATACATATGTCAACAGAGATACTTTTGTTGGGAAATTATCTTCTTTTGAGCTTGAAGAATTTGGACCTTCTAGAGCTATGAAGACTGAACCTACTTTTCATGCATCTACATCATCAACCAGTAAGCAAGATTGGAAAGCTTTGTATGCAAAATAATTGGATGATAAGAAGAGAGAAGATGAAGAATTTGAGCGACTTGAAGCCCTATTTGCTAGAAGAGTACTTAAAGGACCAATAGGAAGTAAGTATGAAGGAAAAGAACCTTTTAAATGTTTTGCATGTAATAAGATTGGTCATTTTGCATCTAGATGTCCTGAAAGGAATTCAAGATTTGAAGAAAGAATTAGAAGATCTTTTAAGCCTAACTACATAGAGGATGAGGAAGGCATTACTGATTTTGATGATAAACTGGGAGAAGACTTTGCTAGTGGTTCTGAAAATGGGAAGGAATGGGTGTTCTTGGCTATAAATGAAGATGTTTCGACACTGGAAGAGAGTGTACCTAGAGAGAAGGAACTTGATGCTAAAATTGAAGACAAGGATTAATGGGTAATTGATAGTGGTTGTTCACATCATATGACTAGAGATAAAGGGAATTTTCTATCTTTGCAAGAATTTGATGATGGTCTGATTAGATTTGGAGATGACAAAGCATGTATGATCAAAGGAAAATGAACTATATCATTGGATGGTAAGAACAATACTGACAATGTTTATTATGTTGAAGATTTAAGTCATAATCTTTTGAGTGTTTGGAGATTGCAACTGGTAGACATAAAAAAGGTAATATATTTCTTTTTAATTCTAGTGAGAAGACATGTTTGATTTCACAAATTGATGAAAGTTGTCTATGCCATAAAAGGTTGTGTCATGTCAATTTTGATTGCATTGTGAAGATCAGTTCAACAAAGGTAGTTAGAGATATACCTAAGATTGTGAAGCCCTATAATCCGGTATGTAAAGAATGTCAAATGGGAAAACAGATCAAAACCACTTTTAGGAGTATACAAGATAAATCTAATGATGTTCTTGATCTTATTCATACTGATTTGTGTGGTCCTGCTAGAGTTAAAAGTTTTAAAGGTGATAAATATTTCATGCTAATCATTGATGATTATTCTAGAATGATGTGGGTTGCTTTTCTAAAGGAAAAATATGAAGCATTTGAAAAGTTTAAAATCTTTAAGGCTAAAGTGGAAACTAAGATAGGATTGAAGATTAAACATTTGAGGTCAGATCATGGTGGAGAATTCACATCTGGTGAGTTTAATAACTTTTGTGAGAGGCATGGTATAAGAAGACAATTTTATGCTCCTTAGACACCTCAGCAGAATGGAGTTGTGGAAAGGAAGAACATAACTTTCTTGGATGTTGCTAGAACAATGATGGTGGAAGCTAGTCTACCTCATATCTACTAGAGAGAAGTAGTGAGCACAATGGTTTATACATTCAACAGAGTACATATCAAAGGAGAAATGAACAAGACACCTTATGAATTATGGTTTGGAAATACACCTACAGTTAAGTATTTCATAATCTTTGGTAGTAAATGTTATATCAAGAGAGATGATATAATTGCCAAATTTGATCCTAGATGTGATGTAGGAATATTTCTTGGTTATTCTAATGAAAGCAAGGCATATAGATGTTATAACAAGAGATTGCAGAGAATTGTGGAAAGTGCTAATGTCAAAGTGGATGAGCTGAATAGAGGTCAAATCAGACTTTATAAAAATGAACCGACGACATAAATGATTATATCTAAACCAGTAGCACCTTTACCGAAATAGAGTGTTGAACTAGTTACTCCAACAGTATCAGAAAATTCAACAGTAAATGAAGAACTGAGAAGAGGAACACAGAGTCAGAAGACTCCTAGGTATGTGAGATTGAATCATTCAGAAGATCAGATCATTGGGGATAAGAACAATGTAGTAATGACAAGAAGAAGACTAGAAACTAATGAGGTTTGTTTAATTTCTCAAGTTGAACTAGTATCAGTAATTGAGGCATGTAAAGATGAATATTCATAGAAAGATATGGAAGAAGAATTAGATTAGAGTGAGAAAAATAACACATGGACTTTGGTTTCCTAGCCTAAAAAATAAGAATGTTATTGGAACTAAATGGGTTTTTAGGAATAAATTGAATGAGGATGGTCAAGTTGTAATGAATAAGGCTAGATTGGTTTGTAAAGGATATTCTCAAATGGAAGGAATTGATTATGGTGATACTTTTGCACATGTAGCTAGGATTGAAGCTGTAAGATTATTTCTTGCCTATGTTACCCACAAAAAGTACAAGGTTTATGAGATGGATGTTAAGTGTTCATTTTTGAATGGGGATCTTAATGAGGAAGTTTATATTGAGAAACCTAATGGTTTTTCACTATCAAATGATACAAACATGGTTTGCAGGTTAAGGAAAACTTTATATGGATTGAAACAAACACCTGGAGCTTGGTATGAAAGGTTGGATAAATATCTTTTGAAGCTTGGTTTTACCAAGGGTAATGCTAACAGTAATATATATTATAAGATCACTGATGATGATATACTGATTATTGAGGTATTAGTTGATGAGATTATTTTTATAGGTGAAGATAAGTTGTGTAAGGAATTTGATAACAATATGAAGAGTGAATTTGAGATGTCTATGATTGGGAAAATGAAAATTTTCTTAGGTTTGCAAATTACTCAAACTGATAAAGGTATTTCCATCCGTCTTTACTAAGTATGCTAGGGAATTGTTGAAGAAATTTGGTATGGGAGATTCTAAACTGGTAAGTACTCCTATGATTACAAGTGAGAAATTGACAAAAAAAGATATTTTTGCATCGATAAATCCTACAAGATACAAATCTATGATTGGAGGTCTTATTTATTTGACTCGGACTAGGCCTGACATAATGAATGTTGTTTGTATTGTATCAAGATTTGAAAGTGATCCTAGAGAAAATCATGAGAGTGCGGTGAAGAGAATTTTCAAGTATTTGTAGGGAACAATTGAATATGGTTTGTGGTAACCTAAGGATGATGACTTTACTTTATTTGCATATATAGATGTTGATTGGGCTAGAGATGTTGATGTCTGAAAAAGTACTTCCGGTGGAGCTTTCTTTCTTGGAAAGAAACTTGTTTCATGGATCAGCAAGAAACAATCATGTACTTCTTTATCTATTGTTGAAGCTAAGTATGTTGTTGCTGCTACTAATTGTACACAATTTCTATGGATGAAGAAAATGTTGAAGGATATAAAGGTGGATTGTAATGAACCGATAGTTATTCACTGTGATAACTCTGCTACTATTGATATATCAAAGAATCTGGTATTTCACTCTAAGACAAAGAAAATATCTATCAAGTATAATTTTTTGAAGGAGAAGGTGGAAGAAAATGAAGTCAGATTGGTTTATGTGAACACTAAAGAGAAGATTGCAGATATTTTCACTAAATCTCTGCCTAGAGAATCATTTGAATACTTTAGAGATAAATTGGGAGTTTATGCCCCTCTGGTAGAGACTTGATTGATGCGGTTTGGCATCAATCTGGTATGCATTATCAGAGATATTTTTCATTCTGTCACTAATGTGGGGATGCCACTACTTAGGGGGAGTAGTCAGATTTGTGATTCAATGGTTTATGTTTTTGTCAGATTTATGGCATTAATGTCAAAGGGGGAGAGATATTGATGTGAAAAAGAAAAACTTAAAGAGTTGTATACATTAGGGGGAGAGATATATGTATAACTCAGAGCTTTACAGAGATATCATTCACAGGGGGAGTTTGGTCTTTGTTTTGGAACTTCATTGCTATGTCTTTGAGTGGAAGATTGTTGGTTGTCTTCCATTAGGGGAGACTTGTTTGGCATTTTTTGGTACTTGGATGTTTTTCACATCTAGTGTTGCCATCAATGCCAAAGGGGGAGATTTTTGGCCATTTGGAGGAATTGATTATGTGTTGCATTGATGTCAACACTAGCTATTTGGATGCTTTATCGACACCCTTCTGGTTGGTTTGGATCTGGCATAATCCGGTAGGCTTCGATATGGTTTTGTTATGGAATTGGATTATTCATGATACTCATGTTCATATTCAGTAAGTTGGTTTAGGTGTGGTGATCGGATGCTATCCTTCTTGCTTGGAAGCTTGGCTTGTGGTTCTAGCGAGGGTTTCACCATTAGAGCTTTTGATGAAGATATTTGATGATATTCATAATTAGTGTTGGTGCAGCTTTTGGTGGAGTTTCAGGATGCTAATGGTGATCTTGTTCAAGACTTGGTGGATTTGGATTATTTCTTTAGTGTGTGGACCTATATTGGGTCCCGATTGATCTAGGTTATGGACCAACTTAATGTAGCATATGGATTGGACCTCTCGATGTGTTTCCAATATGTCTTATGTGTTGGATATTATTTGTTTGGTCTAAGGATGACATGTTCTGTAATTATGTAATCTATTTATTGTCTAGTGTCGACATGATTGTTTATGGTCAAGGGTTTGTATATATATGATGTAAGATCTCATTGTAGATCATCATGGTTATGGTCAAGGGATGTAATGTGAGAATAGAGTACTATCATTCAGGCAGAGGATTTGGTTGATCATTGGAGATCCAATTGGGTCTATGTAAGAGGATTTAATCCTCGGGTATTGAACTTAACCAGAACTGTACTCAGGCATAGGAGATGCTATCTTTGCAGTTCAAATACTTCTTCTGGATTGTTGTCTAGATTTTTATGTAGTTAGTGATGCTCCTTTTCTAATGAGCAGTGCGCTCTAGGCTATTGGCCTATCTGCAATAGCAGGCCCCTCAATTGTAATTCACATACTTACTACATAAGTATTATCTGACGATGGGTAGGCTTTCCACCATGGTTTTCCCCTTTATCGGGTTTTCCACATATAAATATTGGTGTCATGTGGATGGTATTTATTGTTGGTATTTTGGTATGGTTTTTTCATTGATGTCAACACCTACTATCACTTATCAACTCTAGCACTTTGAAGAATCAGAAATGTTCACCGACAAGCAAGTGACTTATGCACAATCACCAGTATCTGGTACATCGGTAGGATATGATGTTCACCGGCATTTGGAATGGCATGAAAAATACCTGGTTATGTCAAAGCCATCATTTGGACACTTTATCTTGGAGATTTGTTCACTAGAATACTCATATTTGCATATTTATTGTTACCAGCAAATAGGTCCAAGTTATACACTAATAGGCTTATCTATTCCAGATCAGCATGACACTTCATGGAGATGATTTACTATTGTTGTAAATGAATTCAACCGACATGTTGTATCAGTTATTGCATCAGTCATTGATTTATTTGTAAATTGATTTTATTGTAATATCTTCTAGAGCCAACCTACTAAAATTGGTCTTAGGTTATGGTATAAATATAAGATCTTATTTGTAAGATCAGATGGTGAATGTGAGAAGGATTGTAATTTGGTATATGTGAAAAATAAGCAGAGCTATACATGTAGACATCTCTTGAAGGTTGATAGAAGGTTTTGTGAAGGATTATTAGAACTAAATCGATACTGAATCCAACATATGAAGATGCTATTTTGAGCAGTACATCCTTATTGGATTTAACCATCCAATTGTAGTTAGCGTGACTCGTATTTGTGTTTGAGCAGTGAGCTCTAGGTGCTTGGCCTTTCTGCATGTGCAGACCCCATTTGTATAGACATACTATCTGCAGTAGTATCATCTAATTGTGGGTAAGGTTTCCCACCATGGTTTTTCTCCTTACATGGTTTCCACGTACAAATATTGGTGTTAAGTGTTGTGGATGTTATTGTCTTTCCATTTCATGCATTAATCTTTACCATTACTGTAATTAACTGATAAAGCTGTCTACTGGCATAAAAGTTTGGTTTAATGGTATTAAGCTTTAAAGTTGGTTAAGTTGTTTTGGTTTGAATTTATTTGACAACTGGTTCACCCCCCCGCCATCTCAGTTGTCTCTAGGACCTAACAATTGGTATCAGAACTTAGTCCTCTTTTGCAGAAGTTTAACAGCTTGAGGAGATCCAATGTCTTCAAACTATTTCAGGAAGGACAGTCCTAAACTTGATGGAACCAACTATGGTATATGGAAGATTAGAATGGAGACACATTTGATTTGCATTGGAAAGGACATCTAGGAAGTTACAAAGAATGGCTATACTACTCCTACTCTCAGTTAGCCTAATCCACCTACCTTAGGAAAAGATGAGGAAAATGATTGCAAAGCTAGAGAAGCACTTTTGAGTGCATTATTAGATCAGCAAATCATGGGATTATCAGATAGATCATCTGCTAAAGCTATTTTGGATCATTTGGAAACATTGAACGAAGGAGATTCCATAGTCAAAATTGCAAAACTTGAAAGCTTCTGGGTCAGATATGAAAATCTAAAAATGGAAGAAGATGAAAGGATTTCTGCTTTTATGGAAAGAGTAAATGAAATTGTTTTGGGTATTAAATGTTGTGGAGGAACCTTAAGTGAAGATGAAATTGTTTCAAAAGTTTTAAGAGGATTGCCACCGACATACAAAATTAAAGTTACTACTATAAATGAACTGATAACAATGTCTAATACATCAGTAACTAGGGATACATTGATTGGAAAACTTTCAGCCTTTGAAATTGAGGAATTTGGTCCTATTGCTACTATAAAGACAGATTTAGCTTTTAAGACATCAACATCATCAGCAACATCATTTGACAAATCTGATTGGAAAGCCTTTTATGCAAGAGAACTTGAAGAAAGCGAGAGAGGAAATGAAGAACTTGAAGAACTTGAAGCACTATTTGCAAGGAAAATGCCTAAAGGTTTAGTTGGAAGTAAGTATGAAGGTAAAACACCCTTTAAATGCTTTAACTATAATAAGATTGGTCATATGGCTTCTAGATTCCCTAATAGACATGCTAGACTAAGAGAAGAAGCTAGGAGAACTTTCAAGCCTAACCCTAAATATCAGAGATACATATTTAAGAAGAATAAAGATAAATCTTGTTATCTTGTTGATTAAGGAGTCATTGATGATTTTGATGAAGATCTGTTAGATAATGGATGGGTTTTTGTTGCTATAACAGAAGATCAACTGACACCTACTGTTCAACCGGTAGAATAGGCCCTGGTAGCTAAAATTGAAGTTAAGGAGGAGTGGATCATTGATTCAGGATGCTCACATCATATGACTGGTGATAAAAGCAAATTCTTGACTTTTCAGGAATATAATGGAGGTCTGGTAAGATTTGGAGATGATAAAGCTTGTTTGATCAAAGGTAAAGGTACAATATCTCTTGATGGTAAGCATAATACTGACAATGTTTACTATGTAGAAGGTTTAAAACATCTTCTTTTGAGTGTTGGTCAATTAGTTGAGAAAGGATTTCAGTTACAATTCAAACATGGAAAATGCAAAATTATGAACAGAACTGGTTTGGAAATTGCAACCGGTAATCAAACTAGATATAATATATTTCATTTGAATAATAGTGAAAAGACATGCTTGATTGCACATATTGATGAAAGTTGGCTATGGCATAAGAGACTCTATCACACCGATTTATGTGGTCTTGATAGAACTAAAAGCTTACAAGGTGATAGATATTGCATGCTAATCATTGATGACTACTCTAGAATGTGCTGGGTTACTTTTCTTAGAGAAAAATCAGAAGCACTTGGGAAGTTCAAACTATTCAAATAAATGGTAGAAAATGAAACCGGTAAGAAAATCAAATGTTTGAGATTAGATCAAGGAGGTGAATTTAAATCTAAGGAATTTAATGCATTATGTGAAGTGAATGGAATCAGAAGATAGTTATCAACACCCCGAACACCATAGCGAAATGCAGTTGTAGAAAGGAAAAATGGAACTATCTTGGATGCAGCTAGAAGTATGTTATCTGAAGCAAATCTACCACATGTATATTGGAGAGAGGAAGTAAGCACAATGGTCTACACATTCAACAAAGTTCGCATCAAAGGAGAAACCGGTAAGACCCCTCATGAACTATGGTTTGGTATTAATCCTACTCTTAAATATTTCAGAATATTTGGAAGTAAATTCTATGTTAGAAGAGATGAGTATATTGGCAAATTTGATCTTAGAAGTGATGAAGGAATATTTCTTGGTTATTCATCTAAAAGCAAGGCATATAGATGTTTTAACAAGAGATTGCAGAAAATTGTTGAAAGTAAAAATGTGAAGATGGATGAACAATTTAGAGGTACTACAAGGTACATAGACTCTTAACTGGCAATAGAGATACTGATAAATGAACCTACACTGAACCCACCAGTATAGAATGAAGATCCAGTTACACCAGTATCATTTGAAAATTCCACTATAACTGAGGAACAACAACAAACAAAGACACCTCGGTATATAAGATTGAATCACTCTGAAGATCAGATAATTAGAAACAAGTATAAAGGAGTTATGACAAGAGGAAGACTGGCAAATGAAGAGGTATGCCTTATTTGTCAAATTGAACCATCATTAGTTAATGAGGCATGTGAAGATAAACAATGGATTAAAGCTATGGAAGAGGAACTAGAACAAATTGAGAAAAATAACACATGGACATTAGTTCCCCGGCCTAAAGACAAAAATGTAATTGGAACAAAATGGGTATTCAGAAATAAACTTAATGAAGATGGCAAGGCAATCAGAAATAAAGCAAGACTAGTGTGTAAGGGATATTCTCAGAAAGAAGGAATTGATTATAATGAAACCTTTGCACCGGTAGCTAGAGTTGAGGCAGTCAGATTATTCTTGGCTTTTGCAGCACATAAGAACTACAAAGTATATCAAATGGATGTCAAATGTGCATTTTTGAATGGAGATATTGAAGAAGTTTACATTGAGCAACCTGGTGGATTTTCTTTGACAGATAACAAAGATATGGTTTGTAGATTAAGAAAATCTTTGTATGGGTTGAAACAAGCTCAAAGAGCTTGGTATGCAAGATTGGATAAATATCTTTTGAAGATTGGTTTTTCTAAAGGTAATGCTGACAGCAACTTATACTATAAAGTGACTAATGATGACATCTTGGTTATAGAAGTTTTTCTTTAGAGGAGAAGATGGATTATGTAAAGACTTTTCTATTGAAATGCAACAAGAATTTGAAATGTCTATGATTCGAGAAATAATTTTTCTTTTTGGATTGCATATTTCACAGACTGATAAAGGTATATTCTTGAGTCAATCCAAGTACTTGAAGGATTTACTAAAGAAATTTGGGATGGAGAACTCTAAACTGGTAAGCACACCTATGACTACAAATGACAAATTATCAATAAGGGATGAATCTACACCTATTAATCCAACTAGGTATAAATCTATAATAGGAGGCCTACTGTATTTGACACAAACAAGACCTGATATTATGAATGTAGTATGTATTGTTTCAAGATTTCAGAGTAATCCTAAAGAAAATCATGAATCAGTAGTAAAAAGGATTTTCTGGTATTTACAAGGCACTACAAATCTTTGTTTATGGTATCCTAGAGATGAAAACTTTGAATTATGTGCATACACAAATGCAAATTGGGCAGGAGATGTGGATGATAGAAAAAGCACCACCAGTGGAGCATTTTTTCTTGGTAGCAGATTAATTTCTTGGTTGAGTAAGAAACAAAGTTGCACATGTTTATCAACAACAGAATTAGACTATGTTGTAGCAGCAACTAACTGTACACATGTATTATGGCTTAAACAAATGTTGAAGGACATAAAAGTAAAATGCAAAGAACCTATAACTATCTATCATGATAACACTGCAGCAATTGATATATCTAAGAAACCGGTACTAAATTCTAAAACCAAACATGTTTCTAGCAAATTGAATTTTTTGAAAGAGAATGTTGAAGCAAAAGAAGTAAAACTGGTTTATATGAATACTAAAGAGCAGATTGCAGATATTCTCACTAAGCCTTTACCTAAGGAGACTTTTGAATATCTAAGAGATTAGCTTGGGGTCATACCCCCACTGATAGAGACTTAGACAGTTGATGTTTATCATCAACCGATAGAACTAATAGAGAAATCTTTTACTTCGATTTTGATGAGGAGAGCTACTTCTCAAGGGGAGTAGTTGGTATACTGAATTGGTTGGTATTTTGTATTTGAATCTAGTTTTGTATTGGCTTTGGCATTTGATGTCAGAGGGGGGGAGATTAATATGGAAAAACACTTTATCTCTTGGGGAGAGATTATTCATTTGCGGAGAGATTTTTATTTTGAGGGAAACTAATTACTCTCTGTATCTATATTTTGATTTCTAGTTATGATCTCTTTTTGGGAGATTGTTGGGTTTTGGTAGGGTTTTGGTATTTGGCACTTTGATGGTTTTTCCATCTTGTGTTGCCATCAATACCAAAGGGAGAGATTGTTGGTATTTTGTTATGGTTTTGTCATTGATGTCAATACCTACTATCACTTATCAACTCTAGCACTTTGAAGAATCAAAAATGTTCACTGGCAAGCAAGTGACTTATGCACAGTCACTGATATCTAGTACACTCGCAAGATATGATGTTCACCGGCATTTAGAATGGCATGAAAAATACCTGGTTATGATGAAGACATCGTTTGGACACTTTGTCTTGGAGATTTATTCATTGGCATATTCATATTTGCATATTTGTTGTTACCGACAAATAGGTCCAGGTTATACACCAGCATGCTTATCTATTCCAAATTAGCACGACACTTCATGGAGATGATTTACTATTGTTGTAAATGCATTCAACTGACATGTTGTATCGGTTATTGCATCGGTGATTGATTTATTTGTAAATTGATTTTATTGTAATATCTTCTAGAGCCAACCTACTAAAATTGGTCTTAGGTTATGGTATAAATATAAGATCTTATTTGTAAGATCAGATGGTGAATGTGAGAAGGATTGTAATTCAGTATATGCAAAAATAAGCAGAGCTATACACGCAGACATCTCTTGAAGGTTGATGGAATGTTTTGTGAAGGTTTATTATAAATAAACTAGTACTGAATCTAGCATATGAAGATGCTTTTTTGAGCAGTACATCCTTATTGGATTTAACCATCCAATTGTAGTCAGTGTGACTGCTATTTGTGTTTGAGCAGTGAGCTCTAGGCGCTTGGCCTTTTTGCATGTGTAGACCCCATTTGTATACACATACTATCTGTAGTAGTATCATCTGATTGTGGGTAAGTTTTCCCACCATGGTTTTTCCCCTTACAGGGTTTCCACATACAAATATTGGTGTTATGTGTTGTGGATATTATTGTCTTTCTATTTCATGCATTAATCTTTAGTGGTAATGTAATTAACTGATAAAACTGTCTACTAGCATAAAAGTTTGGTTTACTGGTAATAAGCTTTAAAGTTGGTTAAGTTGTTTTGGTTTGAATTTATTTGACAACTGATTCACCCCCCTTCTCAGTTGTCTCCGAGGCCTAACATTTATTTTGTGATTATTGTTTATGCTTAATTGGTTTAACTGTTATTCTGGTATTTGGTTTAAGAATTCTAGTATTAATGTTTTGGGTTTTGGTATTAAAGTTTGAATTGCTAAATGTTCTAATAACCTGTGACAATTGATTCACCCTCCCTCTCATTTGTCTTTCGGTGATTTGAA
Source organism: Cryptomeria japonica (assembly GCF_030272615.1). Classification (NCBI taxonomy): domain Eukaryota; kingdom Viridiplantae; phylum Streptophyta; class Pinopsida; order Cupressales; family Cupressaceae; genus Cryptomeria; species Cryptomeria japonica. The sequence continues at coordinate 141,454,900 of NC_081412.1, read as the reverse complement.
CTGTCTAACAGAGACATTGTGCCAAGAAGGCCTTGTGGGTGGGTTTGCTGATTGGAGCCTTGTTTCAAATAATATTAGTGCATAACAAAATAAAGAAACACTTGCTAGATTGTGGGCTAGATTGAAAAGAAAGGGTGATGGGAAATGTTAATATCGTTGCAATAATTGCAAGGGCTTAAAGATGAGAAGACTTTTAATCACAACAACTGAGAAACACTGTAGGCAGCATGGTCATGTTGAAGGGGGCATTATTATTGTCCATTGATAATTTGTTCATTATATATCTTTATATTGATTGAATTTGTAAATGTTTATATCATTTTAATATAATTTTTAATATATAAAAAAAATCACTTGATCATGATCATGGTTTATTTGTGTCAATCATTATTATAAAGGTAAGGTACCCTAGGGTACATGATATGGATTATCATGGCTGAGAGAATGTGGATTTGCAAGCGAAGGAACATGGAGCTGTGAATATTGAAGATGAAGTTAATGATCATATGGAAGAAGATGATCATGCTCCAAAAAAACAGTTGAAGACGATGGTGCAAATACATTGGTCCATGGCACATTTAGTGGCGTAGCTGATCATGATGATGATCTAGATGACTTTGATGATGTTCAAGATTTACTTGTACTTGAGAAGGCATATGAGTCCCTTTATGAAGGATCCCAAACAACTCTTCTCTCTATTGTATTGTTGTTGGTGAACTTGAAGGTTATTAATGGTTTATCCAACATAGAAATCTCATGGATGTTAAGGTATGTTATATATGTCATCTATTTTTGTTGTTGGTTCATCCCTAGTAAATAAAGGATGAAATATGTACCATTAATGTTTGTTATATTAATTAACAAATTATTTTTTTGTTGTAGATTGATAGGTGAATTTTTGTTACCACCATCAAATATTTTACGTCACTCATACCGAGATTTATCTACCATTATGAAAGATATTGGAATGGAGTATCAAGAAATAGATGCATGTCCCAATGATCATATTTAATACCATAAACAACATGAATTTGCAACAGAATGACTGGAATGTCATATCAATAGATATCGAACATATCAACTAACAAAAAAGGTGGCTTGCAAGGTTGTTCATTATATTCTCATTATTCCACTATGCAATGATTATTTAGGTGTGAAAGATTAGCGCAATTTATGGATTACCATGCACAGAATAGAAGTGGAGATGACATTCTTTGAATGACTGCAAAAGGTTCTTCATTTAGGGACATGGAGGAAAAATGGCCACACTTTAAAGAAGAACCTCGCAATCTCAAGCTTTCATTGGTAGCGGATGGTATCAATCCATTTGGAGAGATGAGATCTATTTACTCGGTGTGGCCTGTTTTTGTTATCAATAATAACATTCCTCCATGGATGTCAATAAAGAGGGAGCACATAATGTTGGCAATGATTGTTTCAGGTATTTGTTTACATCAACTTTCTTTAACATAGTAGCATCTCATTTGTCTTATTTGTTGCATAATGACTTATATTTTTTTCATTTAATAGTCATGTAGATTAATTGATAGATATTGCAGTAAAATGGTTATAATAATTATGTAATGTTTATCTTCATTTAACCAGGTAAGTACCAAGCTAAAGATATGAATGTATATATTAAGCCTCTTATTGACAAGTTACTAAAGTTATGGAATGGCATCACTATGTATGATGTCTCTAGACCAATAGGACAAAGACAATTCCAATTCCATGCAATACTTGTTTGGACAATCTATGATGGACTAGGGCTAACACATTTTTGTGGTATGTTATAATGTTCAACTGCACTTTAATGATATTTAATTTAATGAAGTAGATATCCTGAATGTTTTTTAAATAATCTATTCTTTATATATAATTATAAAAATTGATATATTTAATCCAATTATATATGATATTGCAAGTCTTCAATCAAAGGGAAAATTTGCATGTCTAGTTTGTGGTCCAAAGATGAAATGTCGTCATTCAACAAGTTTAGGAAAGGAGGTGTTTGATGAGTATAGGAATTTTCTCCATAGAAATCATAAGTATTGAACTACTGAAAAAACATATTTTCAATGGGAAAGAAGAGACAACATCAAAACCACGAAGAATGACACCTCGCCTATGGAAGTTGGAATATAATAGAATTAATCATCAAGGTTATACAGCAAATCAAATTTTTTATCTATCATATATGATATACTTGGAATGTATATTTTTATATTGTGTTTTGTTGACTCATGTTGTAATTGACAATTATTGTCGTTATTAATTTGTTTAAATTATATGGTTCATGAAGGTTGTCAAGGCATTAATGACGAACTTCCATAGGGACTAAGAAGTTATCCTAGACAATTTAATAGGTTTCCCTACTATGAGAAGCTACAAATTGTGCATTTGTTTGATACAATGCATATCGGAAAGAATTTAATAGAAATGTTATGGAAAATATTGGATGACGACATGAAAAAGAAAAAAATGTCAAAATTTATAGTGACATTTAGGAAGCCAATCATGAAATGAAAAATGTCATTCAATTAAATAGCGATGGAGACCAAATTAATATAAGTGCCCTTCCTTGGTTATTAACAGAGCATCAAAGAAATGCTATAAAAGAAGTCATATGAAAAATTCGATTTCCCACAGGATTTTCTACGAACATAAACAATGTCAAAACAAATAAAGGTGTTTTGGCCATTTGGTGGAATTGATTATGTGTTGCATTGATGTTTTGTCATTGATGTCAATACTAGTTGTTTGGGTGCTTTACCGACACCCTTTTGGTCCCAATAGGTTGAGTGGTTTCTAGTTAAGTTGGATCTGGCATGATCTAGTAGGCTTCAGTATAGTCTGGTGATGGAATTGACTTATTCATGATGCTTATACTCATATTTGGTTAGTTGGTTTTGGTCTAGTGATTGGATGCTATCATGATTTCTTAGAAGATTGGTTTCTCGTTCCAACGAGGGTTTCACCGGTACAGATTTTGATGGAGATCTTTTGATGAATTGCATAAGTGGTGTTGGTGTAGCTTCTGATGGAGTTTCAGGATGTTGTTGGTGATCATGTTTGAGACTTGGTGGTTGGAGATCATTGCTGAAGCGTATGGACTGACTTTAATGTAACATGTGGATAGGACGTATTTATGTATTTCTAGGATGTCTTATGTGTTGATATTATTTATTTTATCTAAGGCCAACATGGTTTGTAATTATGTAATTGATTTATTATCTGGTGATTGACCTGATTATTTATGGTCGAGGGTTTGTATATATGGATGTAAGATCTAATTGTAGATCATCATGGTTAATGTAAGAGGTCATGGTCAAGGAATGTTACGTGCGAATAATGTAATATTATTCAGGCAGAGGAGTTGGTCGATCATTGGAGAGAGAATTGGGTTTATGTAGGAGGATTTAGTCCTCCGGTGTTGAGCTTAACTAGAACAATACTTAGGCATAGGAGATGCTATCTTTTGTAGTTCAACACTTCTCCGGATTGTAGTCTGGACTTGTATGTAGTCAGTGAGGCTCCTTTAGTGATGAGCAATGCGCTCTAGGTTGTTGGTCTTCCTGCAAGTGCAGACCCCTTCATTGTAATTCACATACTTACTCCAGAAGTATTATCTAACTGTGGGTAGGCTTGCCACTGTGGTTTTTCCCTTTACCGGGTTTTCCATGTACAAATCTTGGTGTTGTGTGGATGGATTTTATTTTGTGTTTATTGTTTATGCTTAATTGATTAACTTCTATTCTGGTATAATTGTTTTGGGTTTCGGTATTTAAGTTTAAATTGCTAATGGTTCCTATAATTTGTGACAACTGATTCAACCCCCTCACCCACCCCCGTCTTAGTTGTCTTCCAGTTATCTAAACTATTTAACAATTGGCATCAGAGATTTGGTCCTCTTTGTAGAAAGATTAACCACTTGAGGAAGATCCTATGGCGACTAACAGTTCAAGTTGATCCAGTTCTTTTGGAGCTATCTTTCGAAGGGATATTCTGAGGCTTGATGGAACAAATTACATAGTATGGAAGATTCAGATGGAGACTCATCTGAAATGTCTTGGCAAGGAGATATGGGAGATCACATAGAATGGTGTCACACCCTATAATCCGTGATCTAGAAATCCTCCTTCGACAAACCTAGACAAGGAGCTTGAAAATGATTGTAGAGAAAGAGAAGCCCACTTGTGTGCACTTTCTGATCAACAAGTAATGGGATTAACCGACAAATCATTTGGAAATGCTATATGGGATAAGTTGGAGACTCTTAATGAAGGTGACCCTGCAGGGAAGATTGCTAAACTTGATGGTTACCAGGTGAGATATGAAAACCTGAAGATGGAAGAAGATGAAATGATTACTGCATTCATGGAAAGGGTAAATGATATTGTTATGGGAATTCAATGTTGGGGTGGAACTCTAAGCAAATATGAAATTGTTTCTAAAGTCCCGAGAGCTCTACCACTAGCTTACAAAATGAAGGCTACTACTATTAATGAGTTGAGAACAATGGATAATACACCTGTCAACAGAGATACTTTGGTTGGGAAACTATCTGCTTTTGAGCTTGAGGAATTTGGACCTTCTAGAGCTGTGAAGACTGAACTTTCTTTTCATGCATCTACATCTACAACCAGTAAGTAAGACTGGAAAGCGTTATATGTAAAGGAATTGGAAGATATGAAGAGAGAAGATGATGAGTTTGAGAAGTTTGAAGCACTATTTACTAGAAGAGTACCTAAAGGACTAATAGGAAGTAAGTAGGAGGGGAAAACACCTTTTAAATGTTTTGCATGTAATAAGATTGGTCATTTTGCATCTAGATGTCCTGAAAGGAATTCAAGATTTGAAGAAAGAGTTAAAAGATCATTTAAGCCTAACCTTGGATATCAGAACAAGTATAAATACAAGAAAAATAGAGACAAATCATGCTACATAGTAGATGACGAAGGTATTATTGATTCAAATGATGAACTGATAAAAGACTCTGCTAGTGGATCTAGCAATGAGAAGGAATGGGTATTCCTGGCTATCAAGGAAGATGATCTAGCACTAGGAGAGAATGTACCTAAAGAGAAGGCACTTGCTACTAAAATTGAAGACAAGGATGAATGGGTAATTGGCAGTGGTTGTTCATATTAAACGATTGGAGATAAAGGCAAGTTTTTGTATTTGCTAGAATTTGATGGTGGTCTAGTTAGATTTGGAGATGACAAAGCATGTATAATCAAAGGAAAAGGAACTATATCATTGGATGGTAAGTACAATACTGATATTGTTTATTATGTTAAAGGTTTGAAGCATAATCTTTTGAGTGTAGGACAACTGGTAGATAAAGGATTTCAATTATAGTTCAAGGATGGAAAATGCAAAATCACTAATAGATTTGGCTTGGAGATTGCAACTGGTACATAGAAAAAAAGTAATATATTTCACTTAAACTCCAATGAGAAGACATGTTTGATTACATAGATTGATGAGAGTTGGCTATGGCATAAAAGGTTGTATCATGTGAATTTTGATTTCATTGTGATGATCAATTCAACTAAGACAGTTAGGGATATACCTAAGATTATGAAGCCCTATAATCCGATATGTAAAGAATGTCAAATGGGTAAATAGGTCAGAACCTCCTTTAGGGGTATACAAGATAAACCAAATGATATTCTTGATCTTATTCATATTGATTTTTGTGGCCCTGCTAGAGTTAAAAGTTTTCAAGGTGATAGATATTTTATGCTAATCATTGATGATTATTCTAGAATGGTGTGGGTTACTTTTCTGAGAGAAAAATCTGAAGCATTTGAAAAGTTTAAAATCTTTAAGGCTAATTTGGAAACTGAGATAGGATTGAAGATGAAATGTTTGAGATCAGAACATGGTGGTGAATTTACATCCGATGAGTTTAATAACTTTTGTGACAAGCATGGTATAAGAAGATAATTTTTTGCTCCCCAAACACCTCAACAGAATCGAGTTGTGGAAAGGAAGAACAAAACTATCTTGGATGCTGTGAGAACAATGATGATGGAAGCTAGTCTACCTCATATCTACTAGAGAGAAGAAACAAGTACAACGGTTTATACATTCAACAAAGTACATATCAAAGGAGAAACCAGTAAGACACCTTATTAATTATGGTTTGGCAATACACCTACAGTTAAGTATTGTAAAGCAGAAAATTGAACCCTAGGTGTTCCCCCACTCCAAGGAGAGAGAAAGGAGGTCACTAGGATTGACGGTTTTCACTTAGGAGAGACTTTACATTCAAAAGAGGGATTGAAACTCACAAGATCCAATCCCACACAATGCAAGATTGAATTCTAAATGAGTTTCAAGGGTTGAGACAACAAGGATAACCTCTTTTGTAAAGAATGTCGATAGAAGGATTGAACTAGGAGTGTATGTAAAAGTAGGAAAGATTCGCTTGTAGACGGAGATAGAGACACAGGATGAAGCTGTGGACCTGAAATTAGTAGTAAAATGTCAAGACGATGTTGTCCTACAAGTTTGAACGAAAGTTGATGGTACGATGGCACCTGGAGTGCACACGGTCCTCTGAAAAATCCACGAAATGAAGGGGGATCTGTTCGTCTCTACACAAGGATTCCAGATCTTCAATTACAGCCGCGTACCTACAACCTACACACAGAAAAGAGAGGGTGATTGGGGGGTTAGGGATTAGGGGTTTGCCTTCAGGTCAAACCTTGGTTTTGGAATTAACCAAGAAATGAGAATGCTATAAATGTAAGTGTTTGTAATGTAATCAAGTATTGATACCTTGTTGTAAGAATGTTTGTATTCTTACATGTGAAGGTGTAATGATGTTGTATGTTGTAGGTGATCTCCTCTTCAATGGTTGAATCCTTGTCTTGAATGCAACACCTGGCCTTGAATGGAGACCTAGAATGCTCAATTGCTTGAAGGAATGCTTGAATGCTTGAATGTTTGTCTATTGCTTCCACCTCTTACACACATATGTTTCTCACACCTCTATCCAAATGGGAGGGGAAATGTAGTTTATATACTTGTCAATTAGGGTTAGGAGACTGATTTTTCTGACCTGAGGCCGACCTAGGAGCATTATTTTCCAAATTGCAAACTTGAAGACTCGATGCCCAACAAGAGACTGGGCCCAAAATAGGGCCAGGGACCAAGGTGCTGGGTGCCATGGTCCTAGAGGACTAGGGTGCTGGGCACCATGGTCCTGAGGGACCAGGGCATTGGGCACCATGGTCCCACCTCCCGGGACAGTAGGGTGCAAGGAGGATCAGGCGAAGGTGCAGAAAGATGCAGTTTTTGATGTCGTAAATAGGTTTTAGGGTCTTCATACATGTTCAACATTGCACCGCCATCATGAAGACCCAAATGCAGTTGAAATTTCAAGTGTCACAATTTTACGATGCTACATTTAGCCCCCACTTTAGTGGGAGTATAAGTGTATGCCCATACTTCCGGTAAAGTAAAAGGAAACAACATTGAAAAACTTTCACCACGTCAAAGAGGCAAGATACACCAAGCCCCCAGTGGACTAAGGATCTTATGACTTCGATTGACAAAGTAAAAGGGAAGATCACGAGGGAGAACCATGACTGTCAATAGTAAGGTTCCCTCACTATGTGTCATGCAAGAAAAATACCAAAAATTTTCAAGGCAAAGCTAAGTTAGGCAAGAAATTTTCAAGTATCCTGAAGAGATATGAACGGAGTGTATGCCCCCTACGTTAAAGCGATAGCACATGCCTCATCGGGGGTGATTGCTTTAAGGTAGTGATACACATAAGAAATGAGAAGGGAAAGGAGCATGTTATCACAAATATTTAGCCCCCAAGTGTGAGATAAACCCAAGGATAATAGACACAAAACAAAAAGCACGAGGTGACTTCGCTTTCCTTGGGGTCAATATGTTGTATGATAATTCATGTATATCATATGTATGTATGCATAATTGTTCTTCATTCTCCAATCAAGGAAGGTCACCTAGAAGAAGGGAACACATGTGTCTTTTGAGTCAACATGAGAGAGACCAAAAGAGATCTCAATGCTTTGCATCATCCTCAAGTAGACAACACTAAGGACAACAAATAGAAGAATGGGAATAACACATAGAAGAAGTAACAAAAGAGATCAAGAGAGGAGGAGAGAGTCTGCTATGCTAATGAAACTAGTCTAGCACGTCATCCACCCCCCGATCTTGCTGATCAATATTTCGGGAAGGCAGGAAACACACTAGAGGAGGAACATCCAACACAGCAGATGGAGCTATCACAAGATCCAAACAAGGGCTATGTTCATGTTCCAAGCCACATTGTTCTTGTCTAGGAGCTAGGATAAGTGCTTTAGAAAATTCATTAGATAAATGGTTATCAACATCAACATATTCATATTCACTATCAGAAGCAAGAGGAGTAACATTTTCATCATGAATAACATTTTCATCTATATCATCATCAAGATTTATAGAAATAGGATCTTTAACTCGCACAGGATCAAAACCATCGTGCATTCTATGTTTAGGAGATTTTGACTCAATTTTCGGCTGAGGAGAAAATGGAATAATGCTAGTTGAAGGTGTCTTAGGGGATTGCAAAGTTTGAGAAGTGGTTGCACGAGCTCTAAGATGATGCTTTCGTTAGCGTTCACGCGTAGAATGATTTCGTCTAGTCTTAGTAGGAAGTTGAGAAGATTGAGGAGGAGGAATGTTCTCATCCTTATCACTTGGGTGTTTAGGTTGTGGTCTCTTAGGTTGTACGATAGGAGGAGAGGAAGATCTCTTCTCTCTATAAGAGGAAGGAGGAGGAACTGCTCCATATAAAGGAGGAATATCTAGTTTAGGAAGGAGACCAAGTCCATCATGATGAGGAGGTATAGGTCTACCTTTAGAAAGTTTATTAGACATAGACATAGTCACATCCATAGGGATGGGTTGGGAATCTTCTTGAGGAAAGACATTATTTTTATCTTTCAAAGGAAGAACTTCCTTCTCAAGAATGATAGGAATATCAAATTTTGGGTGTTCTAGGTTCACTTAGAGATAGGATCATATCTTTTTTCCACTTTTGATAAGATTTGAAAAGATGATCACTTTGCGGTGGAAGAGATTGAAATTGTTTAGGCCAAAAATAATCAATAGGAACGCTAGAAGTTCTTTCAGCTGGTTTAAAGAGACTATGATTGACAGTAACAACTTCACCATTATGGGGAAATTTCAAACACTTGTGAATAGGAGAAGTAATAGCTTTCATGAAAGATAGCAAAGGATAGCCTAGCTTCACACTAAATTGTTCGGATGATGGAATATCAGCAAAGCTCACATCAAGGGATTTGTTATGGACCTCAATAGGTAATGTAATAGAACCAATTGCAGGAGAAGAAAATGCATCAAATAGTTTCACAACCACATTCATTTTGTCATAGATCACTTGATTCAATTGCAAAGTAAAAAGAAATTCTTCAGTAATGACATTTACCATGCAAGAAGGATCAATAAGCACTCCATGACAAGGTGTATTCTTGACTTTTGCAACTATATATAAAGGACCATCAGGTGCCCAGATAGTTTCACTGGAATCAAATGTGATGGAAGGCTCTTTAGGGATTTTCTGTTGCTCTACAAAGTTAACCACATTCGGAGTCATAGACACAAGGCCATTAGGTGAGAAAGAGGAATCGTTAGTCTCAATCACATTAGAGGTATGAGAAGGTAATGGATCAGTAAAAATCTTAAGATTTTGGTTAGGAAGAGCTACAGATGTGTTGCCTTTATCATTCACACTTGATGCTACATTCACATTGTTGTTGGTGATGTTTTCATTGAACTTGATGAACCCTCTATTTGGTTTAAACTTCCCAAATGGTTGTTGACTACTATCACCCTTATCACTCAGAGCCATAGGATTTGCTTGTTCCATTTGACTCATAGTCAGTTGATAATTGTGAAGAGTTGCACACAACTGTTGGAAAGAAGTAAACTCAGAAAACAAAAGTTTTTCTCTAATATCTTTTTGTAAATTAGAAATAAAGATTCTTTGAATATCATTGTCAGGTACTGGAAAAGAAATTTGAGCACACAAATGCTTATATCTACCAATGAAATCAGTCACTTTTTCTTTAACACCTTGTTTACAATGCATTAAATCAATCAAAGTAACTTTAGGACCTATATTGTTTTGAAATTGTTGAATAAAAGCATTTGCAAGTTGTTGGAAAGAAGTGATAGAATAGGAAGGCAATGAGCAATACCATTGTGGAGCCTTATCTCTTAATGTTCTAGTAAACAGTTTTGCAAGCAACCTTTGGTCATGAGCAAAATCGGTACATATTGTTTGAAAGGTCTTAACATGTGTTAGAGGATCACCTTTACCATTATAAAGCTCCAATTGCGGGATTTCAACATGCTTAGGAGGGATAGCTCGAACAATGTCAAGAGAAAGTGGGCTCGCAACATCAAATGTGGACACACTAAACTTAGATTGATTCATAGAGGCAATTTGTTGCTGTAAAGAAGAGACAGTTTGTGTAAGATTGTTAATGGTCACTTCAGTCGAAGAGTTCATATTAGACATGTTAGATTGTGATGGAGGTATTATGTTATTGAAAGAAGGTATTGATTGAGAGTAAGGTGGCAAGACACTATGATGGTTAGTCATAGGAGATGATTGGAAAGAAGGAACACTACAAGGAGGAATGGAATGGTTAAATAAATTGCCCCCTTGCATCATGTTCATTTGTGGAGATGTAATAGGGACACTCATTGAAGGAATGAATGAAGAAGTTGGATTGAATGAAGGAAGAGGGTTGATTGAAGAAGAAGGATTGCCCCCATAACTGGTGATCATAGGTGAAATGTTTTGTATTGAAGTAGTCATTATGTTTGATGTAAAAGTAGGTATACTAGCAATAGAAGTTGTCAAAGGAATAGAATGATTGACTTGAGTAGGAGGTTGTGTATAACCTAAAGTTTCGGCACAACTCTTCATAGGCATCACATTTGAATCCACAATGTGTGCAATACTACGCAAAATAGCAATTCCATTCTTATCACTTTGAACCATATGTTTTAGACCCTCAATTAATGGAAGAGCTTCACTATTGGGGTATTCTTGAGACATCCATTGCTGAAAATCATCAAATTGATTATCCAATTTTGAAAGTTGTTCTACAGAAACCTCATGGAGAGATTCTTCATCATTAAGAGGATTAGAGGAATTACCCATGTCCTCGTTAAAAAGGCCATTCAAATTAGGTTCCATCTCCTCAGTAATTAAACCTTGGAAAGACTTAATTCTAAGGCTTCGTCTAATAGGAATAGTGTAAGTAGGGCTTATTGTTGTAAAACTCATGCACTAGAGAGAGAGAGAAGATTTTGAATTTTGAAAATAAAGTTGGCAAAATTGAACAATGAGATAATGATTATCCAATTTGAACTTTGTGAAAGAAGAGGGAAACACAACTTCCAAGAAAGGTAGGCACAATTGAAAATTAGGGCCAAGGGGGTAGCACTTAATTTTAATTGTTATCTTGAAAATTGAAATCTTGAATTTTGAATTTATTTTCAAATTTAGAGGTAGCAAATTTCAATAAAATCAGCCAATCTCCTAGAGTTAAGCTGTTAAATGCAATCATGACAATCTCCCAAAATTTTAGAAAAAAATGTCGGGGATCGTGGCGAACGGAGTGCACACGGTCCTCGCAACTTTTTTCAAAATTTTCAGGGATGAAAGTTATGATGATTTTAAAGCTAATCTGAAAAAATTGAGTGATTTTACAATCTGTAGATAGGCCAAATTAAAGTTGCAATCTCAACATTGAACCCTACCAAGATTGTTGAAAAATGCAAAATTTGAATTTTGAAAAAGAGAGGGAAACTAAAATTTTGAATTTTATGATTTTAGAGGGAATACTAAAAGCAATGCATGCTTTGAAATTTAAAAGTTGACTCAATTTCATGCAAAATTCAATTTTGAAAGCGGAAATCAAAGTTGTCACAATTAAACACTTAATTTCAAAAGTCACAAACTGCAAAAATTTGAATAAAGCACTGAAATTTCGAATGAATGCCAACACACTTTTCAAATTTAGGACAGTAAGAAACACAATTTTGACACGAATTTCAATTTCAACAATTTTTGAATGATTAAAACCCTTAATCCAAGCAATCACTAGACCAACTTTGACTATAATTTTGAAAGTGTTAGAATTGATGAAATCAGCCAAGATTCTGGATTCTAGCAGAAAAATACAGTAAGATCTAGTTCCCGAAATTTCAGAAAAAATGTCGGGGACAATGGCGCTCGGGGTGCACATGGTCCTCGCAACTTTTTTCAAAATTTTCAGGGATGAGAGATATTATGATTTTGTTGCAGAATCCAAAGTTACAGCTGATTTGGAGGTGTTTTGATTAGTGAAATCATCGGTCAAAGGTTGAATCAAGAGGGTTTTAAAAATTAGGGTTTTGACACTTAACCACTTAATTTTCAGAATTAAAGCACAAATATGAATTGAAAATTTGCAATAGAAGGGTAGATCTAAAACAAGCATTAACAATTAAACATTTCACAAGCTTAATTACGAAAAAGAAAATTTAGGGTTTTTATGCAATTAACCTCTAAAATTTGCAAAAGATCAAACATGGAAATGTAATTAAGGAAGCAAATTTTTCAGATCTAACCATGAATAATCAGAATTAGGATGTTCACATCGGGTTCACCAAAATGTAAAGCGAAAAATTGAACCCTAGGTGTTCCCCCACTCCAAGGAGAGAGAAAGGAGGTCACTAGGATTGATGGTTTTCACTTAGGAGAGACTTTACATTCAAAAGACGGGTTGAAACTCACAAGATCCAATCCCACATAATGCAAGATTGAATTCTAAATGAGTTTCAAGGGTTGAGACAACAAGGATACCCTCTTTTGTAAAGAATGTAGATAGAAGGATTGAACTAGGAGTGTATGTAAAAGTAGGAAAGATTCACTTGTAGATGGAGATAGAGACACGGGATGAAGCTGTGGACCTGAAATTAGTAGTAAAATGTCAAGACGATGCTGTCCTACAAGTTTGAACAAAATTTGACAGGACAATGGCACCCGGAGTGCACACGGTCCTCCAAAAAATCCGTGAAAACGAAGGGGGATCTATTCATCTCTGCACAAGGATTCTAGATCTTCAATTACAGCTGTGTACTTGCAACCTACACACAAAAAAGAGAGGACGATTGGGGGGTTAGGGATTAGGGGTTTACCTTCAGGTCAAACCCTAGCTTTGGAATTAACCAAGAAATGAGAATGTTGTAAATGTAAGTGTTTGTAATGTAATCAAGTATTGATACCTTGTTGTAAGAATGTTTGTATTCTTACATACGAAGGTGTAATGATGTTGTATGTTGTATGTTGTAGGTGATCTCCTCTTCAATGGTTGAATCCTTGTCTTGAATGCAACACCTAGCCTTGAATGGAGACCTAGAATGCTCAATTGCTTGAAGGAATGCTTGAATGCTTGAATGTTTGTCTATCGCTTCTGCCTCTTGCACACATATGTTTCTCACACCTCTATCCAAATGGGAGGGGAAATGTAGTTTATATACTTGTCAATTAGGGTTAGGAGATTGATTTTTCCGACCATAGGCCAACCTAGGAACATTATTTTCCAAATTCCAAACTTGAAGACCCAATGCCCAACAAGAGACCGGGCCCAAAATAGGGCCAGGGACCAGGGCGCTGGGCGCCATGGTCCTAGAGGACCAAGGTGCTGGGCACCATTGTCCTGAGGGACCAGGGTTCTGGGTGCCATGGTCCCACCTCCTGGGACAACAGGGTGCAAGGAGGATCAGGTCAATGTGCAGAAAGATGCAGTTTTTGATGTCGTAAACAAGTTTCAGGGTCTTCATTTAGGTTCAATGTTGCACCGCCATCATGAAGACCCAAATGCAGTCAAAATTGCAAGTGTCACAATTTTAGGATGCTACAAGTATTTTAGAATTTTTGGTAGTAAATGTTATATCGGGAGAGATGATACTATTGGGAAATTTGATCCTAGATGGGATGAAGGCATATTTCTTGGTTATTCTAATGAAAGCAAAGCATATAGATGTTTTAAATAGAGATTGCAGAGAATTGTGGAAAGTGCTAATGTCAAATCAGAGTCTAGGAGAAGGAACGGGTAGTGGAAATGATTATATCTGAACCGGTAGCACCTTTATTGGAATAGAGAGTTGAACTAGTTACTCCAGCAACATTGGAGAATTCTACAATACTTGAAGAATAGGGAAGAGGAACAAAAAGTCTAAAGACCCCTAGTTATGTGAGATTGAATCATTCAGAAGGTCAAATCATTGGGGATAAGACCAATGGAGTGATGGCAAGAAGAAGATTGACAACTAATGAGGTATGTTTAATTTCGCAAGTTGAACTGGTATCAGTAATTGAAGCATGTAAAAATGAACATTGGTTGAAAGCTATGGAAGAATAATTAGATAAGATTGAGAAAAATAACACATGGACCTTGGTTCCCCGGCATAAAAATAAAAATGTTATTGGAACTAAATGGGTTTTAGAAATAAATTGAACAAGGATGGTCAAGTTATACGGAATAAGGCTAGATTGGTTTTTAAAGGATATTCTCAGAAGGAAGGAATTGATTATTGAGAGACTTTTTCACTTGTAGCTAGGATTGAAGCTATGTGATTATTTCTTGCCTATGCTGCTTTTAAAAACTACAAGGTCTATCAGATGGATGTAAAATGTGCATTTTTGAATGGGGATCTTGGTGAGGAAGTTTATATTGAGCAACCTAATGGTTTTTCACTATCATATGATACAGATATGGTTTGCAGGTTAAGGAAAGATTTATATGGATTGAAACAAGCACCTAGAGCTTGGTATGCAAGGTTGGATAAATATCTTTTGAAGCTTGGTTTTACTAAGGGCAGTGCTGACAACAATTTATATTATTAAATCACTGATGATGATATATTGATTATTGAAGTACTTGTTGATGACATTATTTTTGGAGGTGAAGATAAGTTATGCATAGAATTTTCTAAGAATATGGAGAAAGAATTTGAGATGTCTATGATTGCTGAGATAAAAAATTTCTTAGGTTTGTAGATTACTGAGACTGACTAAGGTTTTTTTACCTATCAAACTAAATATGCTAAGGAATTATTGAATAAATTTGTTATGGGAGATTCTAAATCGGTAAGTACTCCTATGGTTACAAGGGAGAAATTGACAAGAAAATATGTTTTTGCACCAGTAAATCCTACAAGATACAAATCTATGATTGGAGGTTTGATTTATTTAACAGAGACTAGGCTTGACATTATGAATGCTATTTGTATTGTTTCAAGATTTTAGAGTAATTCTAGAGAAAACCATGAGATAGTAGTGAAAAGGATTTTTAGAAACTTGCAAGGTACATCAGAATATGTTTTGTGGTACCCTAAGGATGGTAACTTTACTTTATGTGCATATAAAGATGTTGACTAGGCTGGAGATGTTGATGACCCGAAAAGTACTTCTAGTGGAGCTTTCTTTCTTGGAAAGAAGTTGGTTTCATGGATCAGTAAGAAATGGTCATGTACTTCTTTATCTACTGTTGAAGCTAATTATGTTCTTGCTACTACTAATTGTACATAGGTTTTATGGATGAAGCAAATATTGAAGGATATAAAGGTGGATTGTGATGCACCAGTAGTTATTCACTATAATAACTCTGCTGCTATTGATATATCAAAGAATCTGATATTTCATTCTAAAACAAAGCACATATCTATCAAGTATAACTTTTTGAAGGAGAAGGTGGAAGAAAATGAAGTTAGATTGGTTTATGTGAACACTAAAGAGAAGATTGCAGATATTTTCACTAAACCTTTATCCAAGGAATCATTTGAGTACCTAAGAGATAGATTGGGAGTTTCTGCCCCTCCGGTAGAGACTTGATTGATGTGGTTTGGCATTAGTTCGACATGCATTATCAGAGATATTATTCATTCTGGTAGTAATGTGGGATGCTACTACTCAGGGTGAGTAGTCAGCTTTGTGATTTAGAGACTTATGTTTTTGCTTTGATGTTTTTGTTAGATTTCTAGAATTGATGTCAAAGGGGGAGTGATATTGATGTGAAAAAGAAAGTGCAAACGGGAGTGATATTGATAAAGAAAAATTCAGAGCTATACGTGGAAGTTTGTTGGTTGTCTTCCACAAGGGGAGACTTGTTTAGCATTTCCTTGTACTTAGATGTTTTTCACATCTAGTGTTGCCATCAATGCCAAAGGAGGAGATTGTTGGCCATTTGGTGGAATTGATTATGTGTTGCATTGATGTTTTGTCATTGATGTCAACACTAGCTATTTGGATGCTTTACCGACACCCTTCTGGTCTCGGTAGGTTGAGTGGTTTTTAGTTAGATTTGATCCGGCATGATCTGGTAGGCTTCAGTATAGTTTGTTGATGGAATTGACTTGTTCATGATGCTTATACTCATATTTGGTCAGTTGGTTTTGGTTTGGTGATTGGATGCTATCCTGCTTTCTTAGAAGATTGGTTTCTGGTTCTGGCGAGGGTCTCACCGGCAGAGATTTTGATGGAGATCATTTGATGAATTGCATAAGTGGTGTTGGTGCAACCTCTGATGGAGTTTTAGGATGTTGTTGTGATCATGTTCAAGACTTGGTGGTTGGAGATCATCGTTGAAGTGTATGGACCTATACTTGGTCCCAATTGATCTAGGTTATGGGCTGAGTTTAATGTAACGTGTGGATAGGACCTATTGATGTATTTTTGGGATGCCTTATGTGTTGATATTATCTGTTTTATCTAAGGCTGACATGGTTTGTAATTATGTAATCGGTTTATTGTTTGGTGGCTGACCTGATTATTTATGGTCGAGGGTTTGTATATATAGATGTAAGATCTCATTGTATATCATTATGATATTTAAGAGGTCATGGTCAAGGAATGTAATGTGCGAATAATGTAATATCATTTAGGCAGACGAGTTGGTCAATCATTGGATATCAAATTGGGTTTATGTAAGAGGATTTAGTCCTCCAGTATTGAGCTTAACCAGAATTGTACTCAGGCATAGAAGATGCTATCTTTTGTAGTTCAACACTTCTCTAGATTGTAGTCTGGATTTGTATGTAGTCAGTGAGGCTCCTTTTGTGATGAGCGGTGTGCTCTAGGGTGTTGGCCTTCCTGCAAATGTAGGCCCCTTGTAATTCACATACTTACTATATAAGTATTATCTGGCTATGGGTAGGCTTCCTACCGTGGTTTTTTCCTTTACCGGGTTTTTCATGTACAAATCTTGGTGTTGTGTGGATGGCTTTTATTCTGTGATTATTGTTTATACTTAGTTGATTAACCGCTATTCTGGTATTAATGTTTTGGGTTCCGTTATTTAAGTTTAAATTGCTAATGGTTCCTATAATCTATGACAACTGATTCACCCCCCCTCTCAGTTGTCTTTTGGTTATCTGAACTATCTAAAAAGGTGAATTTGGGTCGGGGATAAAAACACATGATTGACATACCTTCATTAAGGTAATTATTATGGTATATATATATATATACATATATATATATATATATATATATATATATACATATATATATATATATATATATATATATATATTTGTATACTGCATGTACTTCTCAGTGTATTATGTTTACTACTTTTGGAAAAATAATGAAAAGATCATTTTATAATTGTTGCAATATGTTCTACCTCTATCTCTCCCAGACAACTTTGACAACAATGTCAAGAAAGTTATATATGATCTTGGAAATTACATGAGGTAAGTAGCAATAGTGCTGGCCATTTGGAGGAATTGATTATATCTTACATTGATGTTTTTTCATTGATGTCAACACTAGCTATTTTGGTTGTTTGCAGGTATCCTTCTAGTCCCGGTAGGTTGTTTGGTTTCTAGTTGGATTAGATCATGATGATCTAGTATGCTCCGATAAGTTTTGGCTTATGGAATTGGCTTAGATCTTCTATTCATGCTACTCAGATTCATGTTTAGTCAGTTGGTTTTGATTTGGTTATCGGATGCTATCTTGTATGCTGGTAAGCTTGGTTTGTTGATCTAGTGAGGGATTCACCAATAGATCTTTATTGAAAATCTTTGATGTTATGCATAAGTGGTGTTGGTGCAGCTTCTAGTAGAGATTCAAGATGCTGATGGTGATCATGTTCAAGACTTGGTTGATTGGGATAATTTCTTTAGCATGTGTAGACCTAAATTGGGTCCCGTTTATCTAGATTATGGACCGACTTAATGTAAAGTTTTGTTTGAACATATCGATGTGTTTTTCAGGATGTCTTATGGGTTAGATATTATTTGTTTGGTCTCAGGATGACATCTTTTGTAATTATGTAATTGCTTTATTGTCTGGTGGCTGACCTTATTGTTTGTGACTAAGGGTTTGTATATATATGATGTAAGATCTCATTGTAGATCATATGTATGGAATATGAAAGGATGTATATGAGAGGATAATGTAATAATCATTCATGCAGAGGATTTGGTCGATCATTGGTGATCAAGTTGGGTTTATGTAAGATTATTTAGTCCTCTAGTATTTAACTTAACTGAAACTATACTTAGGCATAGGAGATGTTATCATTGTAGTTCATTCTCTCTTCCGAATTGTAGTCTAGGTTTTTATGTATTCAATGAGACTCCTTTTGTAATGAGCAGTGTGCTCTAGGTTGTTTTCCTTCCTGCAAGTGTAGGCCCCTCAATTTATAATCACATACTACAGAAGTATTATCTGACTGTGGGTAGGCTTCCAACCATGGTTTTTCCCTTTACCGGGTTTTCCACGTACAAATCTTGGTGTCATGTGGATGGTATTTATTCTCTAATTATTGTTTATGCTTAATTGGTATATCTGTTATTTTGGGTAATTGGTTTATGAATTCCAGTAATGATCTTTTGGGTTCCAGTATTAAAGTCTAAATTGCTTAAGGTTCTGGTAATTTGGTGACAATTGATTTAGCCCCCGTCTCACTTGTCTTTCAGTTATTTGAACTGTCTAAAAATTGGTATCTAAGCTCTAGTCCACTATGCAGAAGTTTAACTTCCTCAGGAAGATCCTATGGTGACTAACAATTCAAGTTCATCTAGTTCATCTGCTGCTATCATTTGGAGAGATATTCCTAGGCTTGATGGAACAAATTACAAAGTATGGAAGATTCAGATGGAGACTCATCTGAGATGTCTCGGTAAGGAAATTTGGGAAATCATAGAGAATGGTGTTACACCTTTTAATCTAGCATCTGGAAATACTCATCCGACAAACTTGGATAAGCGGCCTGATAATGATTGTAGATCTAGAGAAACCCTCTTATGTGCACTTTTTGATCAATAAATAATGGGATTGACTGACAAATCATTAGCAAAGGCTATATGGGACAAGTTGGAGACTCTTAATGAAGGTGACCTTACTGTTAAGATTGCTAAACTTGATGGTTACTGGGTGAGATATGAAAACCTAAAGATGGAAGAAGATGAAAGGAGTATTGCATTCATGGAAAGGTTAAATAAAATTGTCATGGGAATTCAATGTTGTGGTGGATCTTTGAGTGAAGATGAAATAGTTTCTAAAGTTTTGAGAGCATTACCACCGGCTTACAAGATGAAGGCTACTGCAATTAATGAATTGAGAACAATGGCTAATACTTATGTCAATAGAGATACCTTGGTTCAAAAATTATCTTCTTTTGAGCTTGAAGAATTTGGACCTTCTAGAGCTATGAAGTCTGAACCTACTTTTTATGCATTTACCTCATCAACCGACAAGAAAGATTGGAAAACTTTGTATGCAAAGGAATTGGATGATATGAAAAGAGAAGATGAAAAATTTGAGCAACTTGAAGCCCTATTTGCTAGAAGAGTACCTAAAGGACTGGTAGGAAGTAAGTATGAAGGAAAAGCTCCTTTTAAATGTTTTGCATGTAATAAGATAGGTCATTTTGCATCTAGATATCCTGAAAGGAATTCAAGATCTGAAGAAAGAGCTAGAAGATCTTTTAAGCCTAACCTTGGATATCATAAGAAGTATAAGTATAGGAAAAAAAAGACAAATCATGCTACATTGCGGATGAGGAAGGTGTGACTGATTCTAATGATGAACTGGCACAAGAATTTGCTAGTGGTTCCGACAATGGAAAGGAATGGGTGTTCCTAGCTATCAAGGAAGATGAGCCAGTACTAGAATAGAATGTACCTAAAGAGAAGGCACTTGCTGCTAAAATTGAAGATAAGGATGAATGGGTAATTGACAGTGGATGTTCACATCATATGACTGGAGATAAAAGGAAGTTTCTATATTTGCAAGAATTTGATGGTAGTCTGGTTAGATTTGGAAATGACAAATAATGCATGATCAAAGGAAAAGGAACTATGTCATTAGATGTTAAGAACAATACAGATAATGTTTATTATGTTGAAGGTTTAAGGCATAAAATTTTAAGTGTAGGACAATTGGTGGATAAGGGATTTCAATTACAATTCAAGGATGCGAAATGAAAAATAAATAATAGATCTGGTTTGGAGATTGCAACCGGTACACAAACAAAAGGTAATATATATCATTTGAATTCCGGTGAGAAGACATGTTTGACTACACAAATTGATGAGAGTTGGCTATGGCATAAAAGGCTATGTCATGTGAATTTTGATTGCATTGTAAAGATCAGTTTAAATAAGGCAGTTAGAGATATACCTAAGATTATGAAGCCCTATAATATGGAATGTGAAGAATGTCAAATGGGAAAATAGGTCAGAACCTCTTTTAAGAGTATACAAGACAAATCTAATGATGTTCTTGATCTTATTCATACTGATTTGTGTGGCCCTCCTAGAATTAAAAGTTTTCAAAGTGATATATATCTTATGCTAATCATTGATGATTATTATAGAATGATGTGGGTTAGTTTTCTAAGGGAGAAATCTGAGGCTTTTGAAAAGTTTAAAATCTTTAAAGCTGAAGTTGAAATTGAGACATGATTGAAGATTAAGTGTTTAAGGACATATCATGGTGGAGAATTCACATTCAGTGAGTTTAATAACTTGTGTGAGAAGCATGGTATAAGGAGAAAATTTTCTGCTCCCCGAACACCTCAGTAGAATGGAGTTGTTGAAAGAAAGAACTCAACTATCTTGGATGCTACTATAACTACGATGATGGAAGCTAATCTACCTCATATCTACTAGAGAGAAGTAGTGAGCACAATAGTTTATACATACAACAAAGTAAATATCAAAGGGGAAACTGGTAAGACACCTTATGAATTATGGTTTGGCAATACACCTATTGTTAAGTATTTCAGAATCTTTAGTAGTAAAGGTTATATTAGGAGAGATGACTTCACTAGGAAATTTGACCCTAGATGTGATGAAGGAATATTATTCTAATGAAATAAAAGCATATAGATGTTATAACAAGAGATTGCAAAGAATTATGGAGAGAGAAAATGTTAAGGTGGATGTGCTGAATAGAAGTTAAATTAGAGTTTATGAGCAAGAACCGATAGTGGAAATGATCATAACTGAACTGGTAACACCTTTACTAGAACATAATGTTGAACCAGTTGCTTTGGCAATGTCAGAAAATTCAACAGTAACCGAAGAACAGGAAAGAGGAACAAACAATCAGAAGACTCCTAGGTATGTAAGGTTGAATGATTTAGAAAATCAAATAATTGAGGATAAGTACAATGGACTGATGACAAGAAGGAGATTTTCAACTAATGAGGTATGTTTAATTTATCAAGTTGCATCAATATTAGTAATTGAAGCATGTAAAGATGAATGTTGGATGAAAGCTATGGAAGAAGAATTAGATCAGATAGACAAGAATAACACATGGATTTTAGTTACACAACCTAAAAATAAGAATGTTATTGGAACTAAATAATTTTTTAGGAATAAATTAAATGAAGATGGACAAGTTGTAAGGAATAAAGCTAGATTGGTTTGTAAAGGATATTCTCAAAAGGAAGGAATTGATTATGGTGAAACTTTTGCACCTGTAGCTAGGATTGAAGTTGTAAGATTATTTCTTGCCTATGTTGCACATAAAAACTACAAGGTTTATTAGATGGATGTTAAGTGTTCTTTTCTAAATGGGGATCTTGATGAGGAATTTTATATTGAGCAACCTGATGGTTTTTCACTTTCAGATGATGAAAACATGGTTTGCAGGTTAAGGAAAGTTTTATATGGATTGAAACAGACACCTACAGCTTGGTATACAAGGTTAAGTAAATATATTTTGAAGCCTAGCTTCACTAAAGGTAATATTGGCAGTATTCTATATTATAAATTCACTCATGATGATATACTGATTATTGAGGTTTTTGTTGATGACATTATTTTTGGAGGTGAAGATAAGTTGTGCATGGAATATTCTAACAATATGGAGAATGAATTTGAAATGTCTATGATTGGGGAAATCAATTTTTTCTTAGGTTTGCAGATTACTCAGACTGCTAATGGTATTTTCATCTGTCAAACTAAGTATCCTATGGAATTCTTGAAGAAATTTGGTATAGGAGACTCTAAACCGATTAGTACTCCTATGGTTACAAATGAGAAATTGACAAGGAAAGATGAATCTACACTAGTAAATCCTACAAGATACAAGTCTATGATTGGAGGTCTGCTATAATTGACTCAGACTAGGCTTGATATAATGAATGTTGTTTGCATTGCATCAAGATATCAAAGTGCCCTTAGAGAAATTTATGAGAGTGCAATAAAAATAATGTTTAGATACTTATAAGGTACATCTGAATATGGTTTGTGGTACCCTAAGGATGATGACATTACTTTGTGTGCATACACAAATGTAGATTGGGCAAGTGATGTTGATGACCGAAAATATACTTCCGGTGGAGCTTTCTTTCTTGGGATGAAACTTATTTCATGGATCAGCAAGCAACAATCATGTACTTCTTTATCTATTGCTGAAGCTAAGTATGTCGTTATTGCTACTAACTATACACAAGTTCTAGGGATGAAGCAAATGTTGAAGGACATAAAACTGCATTGCATTGGACACATAGTTATTCACCGTGATAACTCTGTTGTTATAGACATATCATAGAATCCGGTATTTCACTCTAAGACAAAGCACATATCTATCAAGTATAACTTTTTGAAGGAGAAGGTCAAAGAAAATGAAGTTAGATTGGTTTATGTGAACACTAAAGAGTAGATTGCAGATATTATCACTATACCTTTGCCTAAAGAATCATTCGATTAACTCAGAGATAGATTAGTGTTTTTTTGTCACTTCGGTAGAAAACTGATTGATTTTATTTGGCATCAGTTTGGTATGCATTATCAGAGATATTATTCATTCTGGGTTGATGTGGGGATGCTACTACTCAGGGGGAGTAGTTAGCCTTGTGATTCAGTGGTTTATGATTTATGATTTGATATTTATGTCATATTTCTAGCATTGATGTCATTTACCAGTATCCTTCTGGTTCCGGTAGGTTGTTTGGTTTCTGGTTGGATTAGATCATGATGATCCAGTATGCTCTGGTATGTTTTGGCTTATGGAATTTCCTTAGATCTTCTATTCATGCTACTGAGATTCATGTTCAGCTAGTTGGTTTTGATTTGGTGATCAGATGCTATCCTATATGCAAGTAAGCTTGGTTTGTTGATTTGGTGAGGGTTTCACGGGCAGAGCTTTGTTGAAGATATTTGATGTTATGCATAAGAGGTGTTGGTATGGCTTCTAGTAGAGATTTAGGATGCTGATGGTGATCATGTTTGAGACTTGGCTGATTGGGATCATTGCTTTAGCGTGTGTAGACCTAAATTGGATCCAGTTTATCTAGGTTATGGACCGACTTAATGTAACGTGTTGTATGGACTTCTCAATCTATTTTCGGGATGTCTTATGGGTTGGATATTATTTGTTTGGTCTTAGGCCAACATGTTTTTAAATTATGTAATTGCTTTATTGCCTGGTGGTCGACCTTATTGTTTGTGGTTGAGGGTTTGTATATATATGATTTAAGATCTCATTGTAGACCATATGTATGGGATATGAAAGGATGTATAGGAGCAAATAATGTTATAATCATTCATGCTGAGGATATGGTCAATCATTGGTGCTCAAGTTGGGTTTATGTAAGAGGATTTAGTCCTCCGTTATTTAGCTTAACTGGAATTGTACTCAGGAATAGGATATGCTATCATTGCAATTCATTCTCTCTTTCGGATTGTAGTCTATATTTTTATGCAATTAGTGAGACTCCTTTTGTAGTGAGCAGTGTTCTCTAAGCTGTTGGCCTTCCTGCAAGTGCACGCCCCTTAATTTGTAATCACATAGTTATTGCTGAAGTATTATCTTAGTATCGGTAGGCTTCCCACTATGGTTTTTCCCTTTACAGGGTTTTCCATGTACAAATATTGGTGTCATGTGGATGGTATTTATTCTCTAATTGTTGTGTATGCTTAATTGGTATATCTGCTATTTTGGTAATTGGTTTATGAATTCCAGTATTGATCTTTTGGGTTCCCGTATGAAAATGTTAATTGCTTAAGGTTCTGGTAATCTGGTGACAACTGATTCACCCCCCCCTCTCAGTTGTCTTCTGGTTATTTGAACTGTCTAAGAATTGGTGTCAGAGCTCTTGTCGTCTCTGCAGAAGCTTAACCACTTGAGGAAGATCCTATAGCGACTAACAGTTCAAATTCATCTAGTTCATTTGCTGCTATCTTTCGAAGAGATATTCGTAGGCTTGATGGAACAAATTACAGAGTATGGAAGATTTCACATGGAGACTCCTCTGAGATGTCTCGCTAAGGAAATTTGGGAAATCACAAAGAATGGTGTTACACTTTTTAATCCGACATCTGGCAATCCTCCTCCAGAAAACTTGGATAAGGAGCTTGAGAATGATTGTAGATCTAGAGAATCCCTCTTGTGTGCACTTTTTGATCAACAAATAATGGGATTAATTGATAAATTACCATCAAAGGATATATGGGAAAAGTTGGAGACTCTTAATGAAGGTTACCCTCATGTTAAGATTTCTCAACTGGATGGTTATCGGGTGAGCTATGAAAACCTAAAGATAGAAGAAGATGAAAGGATTACTGCATCCATGGAAAGGGTAAATGAAATTGTCATGGGAATTCAATGTTGTGGCAGATCTCTGAGTGAAGATGAAATAGTTTCTAAACTTCTAAGAGCTTCACCACTAGCTTACAAGATGAAGGCTACAACAATTAATGAATTGAGAACAATGGCTAATACTTTTGTCAATACAAATGCCTTGCTTGGGAAATTATCTTCTTTTGAGCTTGAAGAATTTGGACCTTTTGGAGCCGTGAAGTTTGAACATGCTTTTCGTGCATTTACATCATCAACCGGCAAGCAAAATTGGAAAGATTTTTATGCAAAATAATTGGATGATATGAAAAGAGAAGATGAAGTATTTGATAAACTTGAATCCCTATTTTCTAGAAGAGTACGTAAAGGACTGGTAGGAATTAAGTATGAAGGAAAAGTACTTTTTAAATGTTTTGCATGTAATAAGATAGGTCATTTTGGCATCTAGATGTCCTGAAAGGAATTCAAGATTTGAAGTAAGAGCTAGAAGATATTTTAAGCCTAACCTTGGATATCAGAAGAAGTATAAGTATAGGAAAAACAAAGATAAATCATGCTACATTGCAGATGAGGAAGGTGTGACTGATTCTAATGATGAACCAACACAAGACTCTGATAGTGGTTCTCGCAATGGAAAGGAATGGGTGTTCCTAGCTATAAAGGAAGATGAGCCGGCACTGGAAGAGAATGTACCTGAAGAGAAGGCACTTGCTACTAAAATTGATGATAAGGATGAATGGGTAATTGATAGTGGATGTTCACATCATATGACTGGAGATAAAAGAAAGTTTCTATCTTTGCAAGAATTTGATGGCAATTTGGTTAGATTTGGAGATGATAAAGGATGGGTGATCAAAGGAAAAAGAGCTATATCATTAGATGGTAAGAAAAATATTGATAATGTTTATTATGTTGAAGGTTTAAGGCATAATCTTTTGAGTGTAGGACAATTGGTGGATAAGGGATTTCAATTACAATTCAAGGATGGCAAATGCAAAATCATTAATAGATCTGGTTTGGAGATTGCAACTAGTACACAGACAAAAGGTAATATATTTCATTTGAACTCCGGTGAGAAGACATGTTTGATTACACAAATTGATAAGAGTTGGCTATGACATAGAAGGCTATGCAATGTGAATTTTGATTGCATGGTAAAGATCAGTTCAACTAAGGCAGTAGAGAAATACCTAAGATGTTGAAGCCCTAAAATCTGGTATGTGAAGAATGTCAAATGGGAAAACTAGTCAGAACCTCTTTCAAGACTATACAAGACAAATCTAATTATGTTCTTGATCTTATTCATATTGATTTGTATGGCCCTACTAGAATTAAAACATTTCAAGGTGATAGATATCTTATGGTAATCATTGATGATTATTCTAGAATGATGTGGGTTACTTTTCTAAGGGAGAAATCTAAGGCTTTTGAAAAGTTTAAAATATTTAAAGCTAAAGTTGAAACTGACACAGGATTGAACATTAATTGTTTAAGGTCAGATCATGGTGGAGAATTCACATCCGTTGAGTTTAATAAGTTTTGTGAGAAGCATAGTATATGGAGAAATTTTTTTGCTTGTCGGACACCTCAATAGAATGGATTCATGGAAAGAAAGAACATAACTACCTTAGATCCTGCTAGAACTATAATGATGGAAGCTAATCTACCTTATATCTACTGGAGAGAAGTAGTGAACACAACAGTTTATACATTCAACAAAGTACATATCAAAAAGGAAATTGGTAAGACACCTTATGAATTATGGTCTAGCAATACACCTATAGTTAAGTATTTCAGAATCTTTGGTAGTAAATGTTATATCAGGAGACATGATTTCATTGGCAAATTTGACCCTAGATTTGATGAAGGAATATTTATTGGTTATTCTAATCAAATAAAAACATATAGATGTTATAACAAGAGATTGCAGAGAATTATGGAGAGCACAAATGTCAAGGAGGATGAGCTAAATAGAAGTCAAATAAGAGTTTATGAGAAGAACTGGTAGTGGAAATGATAATAACTCAACCAGTAACACCTTTATCAGAATAGAATGTTGAACCAGTTACTCTGGCAGTATCAAAAAATTCGACAGTAACTGAAGAACATGAAAGAGGAACAAAGATTTAGAAGACTCTTAGGTATGTAAGGTTGAATTATTTAGAACATTAGATCATTAGGGATAAGTACAATGGACTCATGACAAGAAGGAGATTTGTAGCTAATGAGGTATGTTTAATTTCTTAACTTGAACCGGTATCAGTAATTGAAGCATGTAAAGATGAATGTTGGTATAAAGTTATGGAAGAAGAATTAGATCAGATAGAGAAGAATAACACATGGATTTTACTTACCCGACCTAAAAATAAGAAAGTTATTGGAACTAAATGGGTTTTTAAGAATAAATTAAATGAAGATGGACAAGTTGTGAGGAATAAAGCTAGATTGGTTTGTAAAGGATATTCTTAGAAGGAAGGAATTTATTATTGTAAAAATTTTGCACCTGTAGCTAGGATTTAAGCTATAAGATTATTTCTTACCTATGCTACACATAAAAAGTACAAGGTTTATCAGATGGATGTAAAGTGTGCTTTTCTAAATTAGGATCTTGATGAGGAAGTTTATATTGAGCAACCTGATGGTTTTTCACTTTTAGATGATAAAAACATGGTTTGTAGGTTAAGGAAAGCTTTATATGGATTGAAAGAAGCACCTAGAGATTGGTATGCAAGGTTAGATAAATATCTTTTGAAGATTGGTTTCACTAAAGGTAATGCTGACAGTAATCTATATTATAAAGTCACTAATTATGATATACTGATTATTGAGTTTTTGTTGATGATATTATTTTTGGAGGTGAAGATAAGTTGTGCATGAAATTTTCTAACAATATGAAGAATGAATTTGAAATGTCTATGATTGGAGAAATGAAATTTTTCTTAGGTTTGCAGATTACTCAAACTAATAAAGGTATTTTCATCTATCAAACTAAGTATGCTAGGGAATTGTTGAAGAGATTGGTATGGAAGTCTCTAAACTAGTTAGTACTCCTATGGTTACAAGTGAGAAATTGACAAGGAAAGATGAATCTACACCAGTAAATCCTACAAGATACAAGTCTATGAATGGAGGTCTGCTATATTTGACTAAAACTAGGCCTGATATAATGAATGTTGTTTGCATTGCATCAAGATATCAAAGTGATCCTTGAGAAAATTATGAGAGTGTAGTGAAAATAATTTTTAGATACTTACAAGGTACATCTGAATATGGTTTGTGGTACCCTAAGGATGTTGACTTTACTTTGTGTGCATACACATGCAGATTAGGCAAGTAATGTTGATGACTGGAAAAGTACTTCCGGTGGAGCTTTCTTTGTTGGAATGAAACTTATTTCATGGATCAATAGGAAACAATCATGTACTTCTTTATCTACTGTTGAAGCTGAGGATGTTGTTGGTGATACTATCTGTACACAAGTTCTATGGATGAAGCAAATGTTGAAGGAAATAAAAGTGCATTGCAATGGATAGGTAGTTATTCACTATGATAACTCTGCTACTATAGACATATCAAAAAATTTGGTATTTCACTCTAAGACAAAGCACATATCTATCAAGTATAACTATTTGAAGGAGAAGGTGGAATTAAATGAAGTTATAATAGTTTATGTGAACAATAAAGAGCATATTGCAGACATTTTCACTGAACTTTCACCTAAAGGATCATTTGAGTACCTTGGAGACAGATTAGGGGTTTCTATCGCTACAACAAAAAACTGATTGAATTTATTTGGCATCAGTCTAGTATGTATTATTAGAGATATTATTCATTTCAAGTTGATGTGGGGATTCTACTACTCAGGAGGAGTAGTTAGCCTTGTGATTC
Source organism: Cryptomeria japonica (assembly GCF_030272615.1). Classification (NCBI taxonomy): domain Eukaryota; kingdom Viridiplantae; phylum Streptophyta; class Pinopsida; order Cupressales; family Cupressaceae; genus Cryptomeria; species Cryptomeria japonica. The sequence continues at coordinate 141,425,853 of NC_081412.1, read as the reverse complement.
AGTGGTTTATGATTATTGCTTTGATGTTTATGTCTTATTTCTAGCATTGATGTTAAAAGGGGAGAGATATTCATGTGAAAAACTTAAGCGATATATACATTAGGGGGAGAAATTTGCAAAACTTAATTGTGATATCATTTACAAGGAGAGTATGGATAAAAAATTCATTGCTATATTCTTGTGTGGGAAATATGTTGTGTATCTCTTGGCACTTGGATGTTTTTCACATCTAGTGGTTCCATCAATGCCAAAGGGGGAGATTGTTGGCCATTTGCAAGAATTGATTATGTGTTGCATTGATGTTTTGTCATTGATGTCAACACTAGTTGTTTTGGTTGTTTACCAGTATCCTTCTAGTTTTGATAGGTTTTTGGTTTCTGGTTGGATTAGATCATGATGATCCGGTATGCTTCGGTATGTTTTGGCTTATGGTTTTGGCTTAAATCTTCTATTCATGCTACTCAAATTCATGTTCAGTCAGTTGGTTTTGATTTGGTGATCAGATGCTATCATGTATGCTAGTAACCTTAGTTTGTTGAATGGGTGAGGGTTTCATCGATATAGCTTTGTTGAAGATCTTTGATGTTATGTGTAAGTGGTGTTGGTGTGGTTTCTAGTAGAGATTCAGGATTCTGATGGTGATCCTATTCAAGAATGGGCTGATTGGGATCATTACTTTAGTGTGTGTAGACCTAAGTTGGGTTTGGTTAATCTAGGTTATGGACCAGCTTAATGCAACATGTTGTTTGGACTTATCGATGTGTTTTTGGGATGTCTTATGGGTTGGATATTGTTTGTTTGGTCTTAGGCTGACATGTTTTGTAATTATGTAATTTCTTTATTGTTTACGGTCAGGGGTTTGTATATATATGATGTAAGATCTCATTGTAGCTCATATGTATGGGATATGAAAGGATGTATAGGAGTGAATAATGTAATAATCATTCATGCCAAGGATTTGGGTGATCATTGATGATTGAGTTGGATTTATGTAAGAGGATTTAGTCCTCTGGTATTGAGCTTAATCAGAACTATACTCAGGAATATGAGATGCTATGGGTAGGCTTCCCATTGTAATCACATACTTACTGTTGATGTATTATCAGACTATGGGTAGGCTTCCCATCATGGATTTTCCCTTTACCGAGTTTTCCACATACAAATCTTGGTGTCATATGGATGGTATTTATTCTCCAATTTTAATGTATGCTTAATTGGTATATCTGCTATTTTGGTAATTGGTTTATGCATTCCAGTATTGATCTTTTGGGTTCTTGTATTAAATTGTTAATTACTTAAGGTTCTGGTAATCTCATGACAATTGATTCACCCCCCCTCTCTATTATCTTCTGGTTATTTGAACTATCTAAGAATTGGTATCAGAGCTCTTGTCGTCTCTGCAGAAGCTTAACCTCTTGAGGAAGATCCTATAGTGACTAACAGTTCAACTTCATCTAGTTCATCTGCTGCTATCTTTCAGAGAGATATTCGTAGGCTTGATGGAACAAATTAAAGAGTATCAAAGATTTCAGATGGAGACTCATCTGAGATGTCTCAGTAAGGAAATTTGGGAAATCACAGAGAATGGTGTTACACTTTTTAATCTAGCATCTGGCAATTCTCCTCCGGCAAACTTGGATAAGGAGCTTGAGAATGATTGTAGATCTAGAGAAGCCCTCTTGTGTGTACTTTCTGATCAACAAATAATGGGATTGATTGATAAATCATTAGCAAAGGCTATATGGGACAAGTTGGAGACTTTTAATGAAGGTTAACCTATTGTTAAGATTGCTAAACTTGATTGACAGTGGATGTTCACATCATATGACTGGAGATAAAAGGAAGTTTCTATCTTAGCAAGAATTTGATGACAGTCTAGTTAGATTTGGAGATGATAAAGGATGCATGATCAAAGGAAAATGAACTATATCATTAGATGGTAAGAAAAATACTGATAATGTTTATTATGTTGAAGGTTTAAGGCATAATCTTTTGAGTGTAGGACAATTGGTGGATAAGGGATTTCAATTACAATTCAAGGATGGAAAATTCAAAATCATTAATAGATCTGATTTGGAGATTGCAACCGGTACACAGACAAAAGGTAATATATTTCATTTGAACTCTAGTGAGAAGACATGTTTGATTTCACAAATTGATGAGAGTTGGCTATGGCATAAAAGGCTATGTCAGATGAATTTTGATTGCATGGTAAAGATCAATTCAACTAAGGCAGTTAGAGATATACCTAAGATTGTGAAGCCCTATAATCCGGTATGTGAAGAATGTCAAATGGGAAAACATGTCAGAACCTCTTTTAAGAGTATACAAGACAAATCTAATGATATTCTTGATCTTATTTGTATTGATTTGTGTGGCCCTACTAGAATTACAAAATTTCAAGGTGATAGATATCTTATGGTAATGATTGATGATTATTCTAGAATGATGTGGGTTACTTTTATAAGGGAGAAATCTGAGGCTTTTGAAAAGTTTAAAATATTTAAAGCTAAAGTTGAAACTAACACAGGATTGAAGATTAAGTGTTTAAGGTCAGATCTGTTAGCACCTGGAGGCAACTGAGGGGGGGGGGTGAATCAGTTGTCTATTAATTTGAACCCAAATATACTTTAACCAAACTTAATGCTGGTATATAGATTAATAGTTAATAATAGTACCGGTGAAACTTAATGCATGAAACAGAAAAGGAAACAATATCAACAACACATAACATAGATATTTGTACGTGGAAACCCTGTAAGGGGAAAAGACATGGTGGGAAACCTTACCCACAATCAAATGATACTACTGCAGATAGTATGTGCATACAAATGGGATCTGCACATGCAGATAGGCTAGATACCTAGAGCTCACTACTCAATCACAAAATGAGAGTCACATTGACTACAATTGGATGATTAAATCCAATGATAATGTATTTCTCAATGTAGCATCTCCAATGCTAGATTTAGTACTGGTTAGGCTCTAATTGTCTCCTTCAAACCTTCCTTGAATCTTCAAAGGTTGTCTACATGAGTAGCTTTTCTTATATTCACATATATTTAATACCACAACCTTATAATACCCTATTTCATCTCCTATATCAATCTCACAATTAAGATCTTACATATATACCAAAACCTAAGACCAAATGTGTAGGTCGACTTACTAAGAATAATATAATAAAATCTATTACAAGTAAGTCAAGATGTGATGCATCATGTCAACTCAACAATAATATTAATTGATTAAACCATCTCCATAACATGCCATGTTGATCTGGAATAGATAACGCTTTTCGGTCCATAACCTAGACCCATTTTCTAGTAACAGAAAATATGTTAAACCGATTAGACCAATAACCAAATCTCCAAAACCAAGTGTCCAAACCATGTCTTCCACATAACCAAGTGATCTCCAGATGATAACAAGTCATCCTCAGTATTGGTGAACAATATAACTTTCCAATCAACTAGATACTGATGACTATGCATAAGTCACTGAGGCTTGCCAGTGAACATAACCAAAGATATCCAGAAGGATAAGTGTTGACAAGTGTTGACATCAATGACAAAACCAATGCAACATATCCATAATACCAACAAGATCATGGTGGATAATTCACATCCATTGAGTTTAATAAGTTTTGTGAGAAGCATGGTATACGGAGACAATTTTGTGCTCCTCGGACACCTAAGCAGAATGGGTTCATGGAAAGAAAGAACAGAACTACCTTGGATGCTGCTAGAACTATGATGATGGAAGCTAATCTACCTCATATCTACTGGAGAGAAATACTGAGGACAATAGTTTATACATTCAACAAAGTACATGTCAAAGGGGAAACTGGTAAGAAACCTTATGAATTATGGTCTGGCAATACACCTACAATTAAGTATTTTAGAATCTTTGGTAGTAAATGTTATATTAGGAGAGACGATTTCATTGCAAAATTTAACCCTAACTGTAATGAAGGAATATTTCTTGGTTATTCTAATCAAATAAAAACATATAGATGTTATAACAAGATATTGCAGAGAATTGTGGAGAGCAAAATGTCGAGGATGAGCTAAATAGAAGTCAAATCAAAGTTTTTGAGAAAGAACCAACAGTGGAAATGATCATAACTAAATTGGTAACACCTTTATCAGAATAAAATGTTGACCCAGTTACTTTGGTAGTATCAGAAAATTCAACAATAATTGAAGAAAATGAAAGAGGAACAAAGATTCAAAAGACTCCTAGGTATGTAAAGTTGAATCATTTAGAACATCAGATCATTGGGGATAAGAACAAGGGATTAATGACAACAAGGAGATTGGAAAATAATGAGGTATGTTTAATTTATCAACTTGAACCGGTATCAGTTAATTGAAGCATGTAAAGATGAATGTTGGTATAAAGTTATGGAAGAAGAATTAGATTAGATGGAGAAGAATAACACATGGATTTTAGCTCCCCGGCCTAAAAAAAGGAATGTTATTGGAACTAAATGGGTTTTTAAGAATAAATTAAATGAAGATGGACAAGTTGTGAGGAATAAATCTAGATTGCTTCGTAAAGGATATTATCAGAAGGAAGCAATTGATTATGGTGAAAATTTTGCACCTGTAGCTAGGATTTAAGCTGTAAGATTATTTCTTACCTATGCTGCACATAAAAACTAGAAGGTTTATCAGATGAATGTAAAGTGTGCTTTTCTGAATTAGGATCTTGATGAGGAAGTTTATATTGAGCAACCTGATGGTTTTTCACTTTTAGATGATAAAAACATGGTTTGCAGGTTAATGAAAGCTTTATATGGATTGAAAGAAGCACCTAGAGCTTGGTATGGAAGGTTAGATAAATATCTCTTGAAGCTTGGTTTCACTAAAGGTAATGATGACAGTAATCTATATTATAAAGTCACTAATAATGATATACTGATTATTGAGGTTTTTATTGATGATATTATTTTTGGAGGTGAAGATAAGTTGTGCATGGAATTTTCTAACAATATGGAGAATGAATTTGAAATGTCTATGATTGGGGAAATGAATTTTTTTTTAGGTTTGCAGATTACTCAGACTGATAAAGATATTTTCATCTGTCAAACTAAGTATGCTCAGGAATTGTTGAAGAGATTTGGTATGGAAGTCTCTAAACTGGTTAGTACTCCTATGGTTACAAGTGAGAAATTGGAAGGAAAGATGAATTTGTACCAGTAAATCCTACAAGATACAAGTCTATGATTAGAGGTCTGCTATATTTGACTCAAACAAGGCCTGATATAATGAATGTCATTTGCATTGCATCAAGATATCAAAGTAATCCTTGAGAAAATTATGAGAGTGCGGTGAAAAGAATTTTTAGATACTTACAAGGTACATCTTAATATGGTTTGTGGTACCCTAAGGATGTTGACTTTACTTTGTGTGCATACACATGCAGATTGGTCAGGTGATGTTGATGACCACAAAAGTACTTCTAGTGGAGCTTTCTTTCTTTGAAAGAAACCGCATTTTATGGATCAGCAAGAAACAATCATGTACTTATTTATCTACTGCTAAAGGTGAGTATGTTGTTGCTACTACTAACTGTAACAAGTTCTATGGATGAAGAAAATGTTGAAGGATATAAAAGTGCATTGCAATGGATAGGTAGTTATTCACTATGATAACTCTACTGCTGTAGACATATCAAAGAATCTAGTATTTCACTCTAAGACAAAGAACATATCTATCAAGTATAACTTTTTGAAGGAGACGGTGGAAGAAAATGAAGTTAGAATGGTTTATGTGAACAATAAAGAGCAGATTGCATACATTTTTAGTGAACCTTTTCCTAAAGGATCATTTGAGTACATCAGAGAGAGATTAGAGGTTTCTATCACTACAATAGAAAACTAATTGATTTTATTTGGCATCAGTCTAGTATGTATTATCAGAGATATTATTCATTTCGGGTTGTGTAAAGCGGAAAAATCGAACCCTAGTTGTTCTCCCCTCCCCAACTCCAAGGAGAGAGAAGGGAGAGTCACTAGGGTTGATGGTTTTCACTTAGGGGAGACTTTACATTCAAAAGAGGGGTTGAAACCCACAAGATCCAATCCCACGCAATGCAAGATTGGATTCTAAATGAGTTTCAAGGGTTGTGACATCAAGGATACCCTCTTTTGTAAAGAATGTAGATAGAATGATTGAACTAGGAATGTATGTAGAAGCAAGAAAGATTCACTTGTAAATAGAGATAGGGATATAGGATGAAGCTGCGGACTTGGAATTAGAAATAAAATGTCGAGATGGTGCTATTCTGCAAATTTGAGCGAAAGTTGATGGGACGATGGCGCCCGAAGTGTACACGGTCCTCCGAAAAATCCGCGAAACGAAGGTGGATCTGTTCGTCTCTGCACAAGGATTCTAGATCTTCAATTATAGTCGGGTACCTGCAACCTACACACAAAAAAGAGAGGACAATTGGGGGGTTAGGGATTAGGGGTTTGCCTTTAGGTCAAAGCCCGGTTTTGGAATTAACCAAGAAATGAGAATGCTGTAAATGTAAATGTTTGTAATGTAAACAAATACTGATACCTTGTTGTAAGAATGTTTGTATTCTTACATGCGAAGGTGTAATGTATGTAGTATGTTGTATGTTGTATGTGATCTCCTCTTCAATGTTTGAATCCTTGTCTTGAATGCAACACCTAGCCTTGAATGGAGACTTAGAATGCTCAATTGTTTGAAGGAATCCTTGAATGCTTGAATGTTTGAATGTTTGAATATCGCTTCCGCCTTTTGCACACATATGTCTTCCTCTCCTTTTTGGAAGAGGAAATGTAGTTTATATACTTGTCAATTAGGGCTGATAGACTAATTTTCCCGACCTTAGGCCGACCTAGAAACAATATTTTCCAATTTGCAAACTTCAAGACCCGATGCCCAAAAGAGGCCGGGCCCAAAATAGGGCCAGGGACCAGGGCACTGGGCACCATGGTCCTGGGGGACTAGGGCGCTAGGCGCCCTAGTCCTAAAGGACCAAGGTGCTGGGCGCCATGGTCCCACCTCCCAGGACAACAGGGTGCAAGGAGGGATCATGCCAAGGTGCAGAAAAATGCAGTTTTTGGTGTCGTAAACAGGTTTCGGGGTCTCCATTCAAGTTCAACATTGCGCCACCATCGTGAAGACCCAAATGTAGTCAAAATTGCAAGTGTCGCAATTTAGGATGCTACAGGTTGATGTGGGAATGCTACTACTCAGGGGGAGTAGTTAGCCTTGTGATTCAATGGTTTATGATTATTGCTTTGATATTTATGTCATATTTCTAGCATTGATGTCAAAAGTGGAGATATATTAATGTGTAAAACCTAAGCGACATATACATTAGGGGGAGAAATTTGCAAACTTAATTGTGATATCATTTACAAGGAGAGTATGGATAAAAAATTCATTGCTATATTATTGTGTGGGAAATATGTTGTGTATCTCTTGGCACTTGGATGTTTTTCACATCTAGTGTTGCCATCAATGCCAAAGTGGGAGATTGTTGGCCATTTGGAGGAATTGATTGTGTTGCATTGATGTCAACACTAGTTGTTTTGGTTGTTTACTAGTATCCTTCTGGTTCCAATAGGTTTTTTGGTTTTTAGTTGGATTAGATGATGATGATCCGGTATACTTCAGTATGTTTTGGCTTATGGGTTTGGCTTAGATCTTCTATTCATGCTACTCAGATTCATGTTTAGTTAGTTGGTTTTGATTTGGTGATCAGATGCTATCATGTATGCTAGTAACCTTGGTTTGTTTAATGGGTGAGGGTTTCATTGGCATAGCTTTGTTGAAGATCTTTGATGTTATGCATAAGTGGTGTTGGTACGGTTTCTAGTAGAGATTCAGGATGCTGATGGTGATTGTATTTGAGAATGGGCTGATTGGGATCATTGCTTTAGCGCGTGTAGACCTAAGTTGGGTCTGGTTTATCTAGGTTATGGACCGACTTTATGCAACATGTTGTTTGGACTTATCAATGTGTTTCCAGGATGTCTTATGGGTTGTATATTATTTGTTTGTTCTTAGGCTGACATGTTTTGTAATTATGTAATTGCTTTATTGTTTGGTGGCCAACCTTATTGTTTATAGTTGAGGGTTTGTATATATATGATGTAATATCTCATTATAGCTCATATGTATGGGATATGAAAGGATGTATAGGAGTGAATAACGTAATAATCATTCATGCCAAGGATTTGGGCAATCATTGGTGATCGAGTTGGGTTTATGTAAGAGTTAGTCCTCCAGTATTGAGCTTAATTGGAACTATACTCAGGAATATGAGATGCTATGGGTAGGCTTCCCATTGTAATCACATACTTACTGCTAAAGTATTATCAGACTATGGGTAGACTTCCCATCGTGGTTTTTCCCTTTACCAGGTTTTCCATGTACAAATATTGGTGTCATGTGGATGGTATTTATTCTCTAATTGTTTTGTATGATTAATTGGCATATCTTCTATTTCAGTAATTGGTTTATGCATTCCAGTATTGATCTTTTGGGTTCTGTATTAAATTGTTAATTTCTTAAGCTTCTGGTAATCTAGTGACAACTGATTTACCCCCCCCCTCTCAGTTGTCTTTCTGTTATTTGAACTATCTTAGAATGTGTATTAGAGCTCTTGTCGTCTCTGCAGAAGCTTAACCTATTGAGGAAGATCCTATAGAGAATAACAGTTCAACTTAATCTAGTTCATCTACTGCTATCTTTTAGAGAGATATTTATAGGCTTCATGGAACAAATTATAGAGTATGCAAAATTTCAGATGGAGACTCATCTGAGATGTCTCGGTAAGGAAATTTGGGAAATCATAGAGAATGGTGTTACACTTTTTAATCTAGCATTTGGCAATCCTCCTCCATCAAGCTTGGATAAGGAGTTTGAGAATGATTGTAGATCTAGAGAATCCCTCTTGTGTGCACTTTCTGATCAAGAAATAATGGGATTGATTGATAAATCATCAACAAAGGCTATATGGGACAAGTTGGGTACTCTTAATGAAAGTTACCCTACTATTAAGATTGCTAAACTTGATGGTTATCGGGTGAGATATGAAAACCTAAAGATAGAAGAAGATGAAAGGATTACTGCATTCATGGAAAGGGTAAATGAAATTGTCATGGGAATTCAATGTTGTGGCGGATCTCTAAGTGAAGATGAAATAGTTTCTAAAGTTATGAGACCTTTACCACAGGCTTAGAAGATGAATGCTACAACAATTAATGAATGGAGAAAAATGGCTAATACTTTTGTCAATACAGATACCTTGCTTGGGAAATTATCTGCTTTTGAGCTTGAAGAATTTAGACCTTCTAGAGTTGTGAAGTCTGAACATGCTTTTCATGCATTTACATCATCAACTGGCAAGCAATATTGGAAAGCTTTTTATGCAAAAGAATTGAATGATATGAAAAGAGAAGATGAAGAATTTGAGGAACTTGAAGCCCTATTTTCTAGAAGAGTGCCTAAAGGACCAGTAGGAAGTAAGTATGAAGGAAAATTACCTTTTAAATTTTTTGCATGCAATAAGATAGGTCATTTTGCATCTAGATGTCCTGAAAGGAATTCAAGATTTGAAGTAAGAGCTAGAAGATCCTTTAAGCCTAACCTTGCATATCAGAAGAAGTATAACTACAGGAAAAACAAAGAAAAATCATGCTACATTGTGGATGAGGAAGGTGTGACTAATTCTAATGATGAACAAATAGAAGAATCTGATAGTGGTTATGGAAATGGAAAGGAATGGGTGTTCTTGTCTATCAAGGAAGATGAGTTGGCACTAGAAGAGAATATACCTGAAGAGAAGGCACTTTCTACTAAAATTGAAGATAAAGGATGATTGGGTAATTGACAGTGGATGTTCACATCATATGACTGGAGATAAAAGGAAGTTTCTATCTTTGCAAGAGTTTGATGGTGGTCTAGTTAGATTTGGGGATGATAAATGATGCATGATTAAAGGAAAAGGAACTATATCATTAGATGTTAAGAAAAATACTGATAATGTTTATTATGTTGAAGGTTTAAGGAATAATCTTTTGAGTGTAGGACAATTGGTTGATAAGGGATTTCAATTACAATTCAAGGATGGAAAATGCAAAATCATTAATAGATCTAGTTTGAAGATTACAACTTGTACACATAAAAAGGGTAATATATTTCATTTGAACTCTGATGAGAAGACATGTTTGATTACACAAATTGATGAGAGTTGGTTATGGCATAAAAGGCTATGTCATGTGAATTTTGATTGCATGGTAAAGATCAATTCAACTATGGAAGTTACAGATATACCTAAGATTGTGAAGCCCTATAATCTGGTATGTGAAGAATGTCAAATGGCAAAATAGGTCAGAACCTCTTTTAAGAATATACAAGACAAATCTAATGATGTTCTTGGTCTTATTCGTATTGAGTTGTGTGGCCCTATTAGAATTAAAAAAATTCAAACTGATAGATATCTTATGGTAATCATTGATGATTATTCTAGAATGATGTGGGTTACATTTCTAAGGGAGAAATTTGAGGCTTTTGAAAAGTTAAAAATATTTAAAGCTAAAGTTGAAACTGACATGGGATTGAAGATTAAGTGTTTAAGGTCAGATCATGTTGGATAATTCACATCCATTGAGTTTAATAAGTTTTGTGAGAAGCATGGTATAAGGAGACAATTTTCTGCTCCCTGCACACCTCAATAGAATGGATTCGTAGAAAGCAAATACAAAACTACCTTGGATGCTGCTAGAACGATTATGATGATGGAAGCTAATCTACCTCATATCTACTGGAGAGAAGTAGTGAGCATAATAGTTTATACATTCAACAAAGTACATATCAAAGGGGAAATAGGTAGGACACCTTATGAATTATGGTCTAGAAATACACCTACAGATAAGTATTTCAGAATCTTTGGTAGTAAATGTTATATCAGCAGAGATGATTTCATTGGTAAATTTAACCCTAGATTTGATGAAGGAATATTTCTTGGTTATTCTAATCAAATAAAAACATAAAGATGTTATAACAAGAGATTGCAGAGAATTGCGGAGAGCGCAAATGTCAAGGAGTATGAGCTAAATAGAAATCAAACTAGAGTTTATGAGAAAGAACTGGTAGTGGAAATGATCATAACTAAACTGGTAACACCTTTATCAGAACAAAATGTTGAACCAGTTACTTTGGTAGTATCAAAAAATTCAACAGTAAGTGAAGAACATGAAAGAGGAACAAAGATTTAGAAGACTCCTAGGTATGTAAGGTTAAATGATTTAGAACATCAGATCATTGGGGATAAGTACAATGGACTAATGACAACAAGGAGACTGGCAACTAATGAGGTATGTTTAATTTCTCAACTTGAACCGGTATCGGTGATTGAAACATGTAAAGATGAATGTTAGTATAAAGTTATGGAAGAAGAATTAGATCAGATGGAGAAGAATAACTCATGGATTTTAGTTCTCCAGCCTAAACATAAGAATGTTATTAGAACTAAATGGGTTTTTAAGAATAAACTAAATGAAGATGGACAAGTTCTAAGGAATAAAGCTAGATTGGTTTGTAAAGGATATTCTCAGAAGGAAGGAATTGATTATGGTGAAACTTTTGCACCTATAGCTTGGATTTAAGCTATAAGATTATTTCATATATATGCTATACATAAAAACTACAAGGTTTATACAATGGATGTAAACTGTGCTTTTCTGAATGGGGATCTTGATGAGGAAGTTTATATTGAGCAACCTGATGGTTTTTCACTTTCAGATGATAAAAACATGGTTTGCAGGTTAAGGAAAGCTTTATATGGATTGAAACAAGCACCTAGAGCTTGGTATGTAAGGTTAGATAAATATCTTTTGAAGCTTGGTTTTAGAAAGCTAATGTTGATAGTAAACTATATTATAAAGTCACTAATAATGATATACTGATTATTGAGGTTTTTGTTAATGATATTGTTTTTGGAGGTGAAGATAAGTTGTGCATGGAATTTTCTAACAATATGGAGAATGAATTTGAAATGTCTATTATTAGGGAAATGATTTTTTTTTAGGTTTGTAGATTACTCAGACTAATAAAGGTATTTTCATCTGTCAAGCTAAGTATGCTAAATTGACAAGGAAAGATGAATCTACACCGGTAAATCCTACATGATACAACTCTATGATTGGAGGTCTTCTATATTTGACTCAGGCTAGGCCTTATATAATGAATGTTGTTTCCATTGCATCAAGGTATCAATGTGATCCTAGAGAAAATCATGAGAGTGCGGTGAAAAGAATTTTTAGATACTTACAAGGTACATCTGAATATTGTTTGTGGTACCCTAAGTATTATGAGTTTACTTTGTGTGCATACACAAATGCAGATTGGGCAGGTGATGTTGATGACCAGAAAAGTACTTCTGGTGGAGCTTTCTTTCTTGGAAAGAAACCTATTTCATGGTTTAGCAAGAAACAATCATGTACTTCTTTGTCTATTGTTGAAGCTGAGTATGTTGTTGCTACTAGATGTACACAAGTTCTATGGATGAAGCAAATGTTGAAGGATATAAAAGTGCATTGCATTGGACCAATAGTTATTCACTGTGATAACTCTGTTGCTATAGACATATCAAAGAATCTGGTATTTCACTCTAAGACAATGCACATATCTATCAAGTATAACTTTTTGAAGGGAAAGGTGGAAGAAAATGAAGTTAGACTGGTTTATGTAAACACTAAATCATAGATTGTAGACACTTTCACTAAACATTTGCCTAATGAATCATTTGAGTACCTCAGAGACAAATTAGGGTTTTCTACCCCTTTGGTAGAAAACTGATTGATGCTATTTGGCATCAGTCCATTATGCATTATCAAAGATATTATTCATTTCAAGTTTATGTGGCGATGCTACTATTCAGGGGCAGCAGTTAGCCTTGTGATTCAGTGGTTTATGAATTTTACTTTGATATTTATGTCAAATTTTTGTCATTGATGTCAAAGGGGGAGAGATATTCATGTGAAAAACTTAAGGGATATATACATTAGGGGGAGAAATTTGTAAAACTTAATTGTGATATTATTTATAGGGAGAGTATGGATCAGAACTTCATTTCTATATTCTTGTGTGGGAGATTTGTTCAGGATTTCTTGGCACTTGGATGTTTTTCACATCTAGTGTTTCCATCAATGCCAAAGGGGGAGATTGTTGGCCATTTGTTGGAATTGATTATGTTTTGTTATTGATGTCAACACTAATTATTTTGGCTATTTACCAGTATCCTTGTGGTTCTGGTAGGTTTTTTGGTTTCTCATTAGATTAGATCATGATGATTAAGTATGCTTTGGTATGTTTTGGATTATGGAATTGGCTTAGATCTTCTATTCATGCTACTCAGATTCATGTTCAGTTAGTTGGTTTTGATTTGGTGATCGGATGCTATCTTGTATGCTGGTAAGCTTGGTTCGTTGATCCGGTGAGGGTTTCATCGATAGAGCTTTGTTGAAGATCTTTGATGTTATCCATAAGTGGTTTTGGTGTGGATTCTAGTAGATATTAAGGATGCTGATGGTGATCATGTTCAAGACTTGGCTGATTGGGATCATTGCTTTAGCATGTGTAGACCTAAATTGGGTTTGGTTTATCTAGGTTATGAACCAACTTAATGTAATGTGTTGTTTGGACTTCTCGATGTGTTTTTATGATGTCTTATTGGTTGGATATTATTTGTTTGGTCTCAAGCCGACATGTTTTGTAATTATGTAATTGATTTATTGTCTAGTGAATGACCTTATTTTTTGTGGTTGATGGTTTGTATATATATGATGTAAGATCTTAATGTATATCATATGTATGGGATATGAAAGTATGTATAGGAGAGAATAATTTAATAATAATTCATGTAGAGGATTTGGTCGATCATTGGTGATCAAGTTGGGTTTATGTAAGAGGATTTAGTCCTCTGACATTTAGCTTAACCAGAACTATACTCAGGCATAGGAGATGTTATCATTGCAGTTCATTCTCTCTTCTAGATTGTAGTTTGGATTTTTATGTAGTCAATGAAACTCCTTTTGTAATGAGAAGTATTCTCTAGGTTGTTGGTTTTTCTGCAAGTGCAGGCCCCTCAATTTGTAATCACATACTTACTGCAAAAGTATTATTTGACTATGGGTAGGCTTTCCACCATGGTTTTTCCCTTTACTAGGTTTTCCACGTACAAATCTTGGTGTCATGTGGATGGCATTTATTCTCTAATTGTTGTTTATGCTTAATTGGTATATCTGCTATTTCGGTAATAGGATTATGCATTTCGATATTGATCTTTTGGGTTTCAGTATTAAATTTTTAATTGCTTAAGATTCTGGTAATCTGGTGACAACTGATTCACCCCCCCTCTCAGTTGTCTTCCAATTATTTGAACTGTCTAACAGATATTTGTTCAATTAGTTGTATAGATCTTATATTTTCCATTTGTTTTACTTGTTATGTAATATATTATATGTTTTTGTTAAATCTTGTTAATATATTTGCACCTTGAATCACTTGTAGATGGTTGTCATCTAAAGAAATCCATAAAGAAGATATAAATTATTGGAAGAGAAAAATTCCTCGTCTAATGTGTGAAATTCAAAAGTGTCTTCCTTCAACATTTTTCAATGGAAAAGAACACTACCTTATACACCAAGTTGAGGAGATTGAATTGTGTGGACCTATACACACAAGGTCAATGTGGATGGTTGAGAGGAACTTAAAATTTTTGAACGCTTTGTTTAGACAAAGAGCACATCCTGAGGGTTCTATGGTGAAGGGATATATGGTATACTATACCATGGTGTACATTATTGAATATCCTCCTAAGTTTGCATCAAAGTTCCATGTAGATCACATTTGGGATCCCAAATTCATTAACAAAAAGGGACTACCTAATGGTGAAAGGTAGATTGAGGAAAGTGAGAGGTAATTATAAGATGGTCATGGAGATTAATTAGAATACATTTTACATTTGGTTTTTATGTATATTTTACTTATTTAATTAATCTTCAATATACATCAATTATAAATTAAGTTCATATACCGTGGTAATTAACTAATTATACGTCATTTGTGAATTTCAATTTTTTTTAAACAGTCTGTCGAGAGTGGGATGCACTACATTTGTATGTCACAAACAATCTTGATTGTATGATGGTATGGATTGAACAATGTCAACAATCTAGTCGTGCATTAACATGGGAAGATGTGGCTTCATTGGTTAAAGAAGCTCATCATAATGGAGATTCCAATGTTACACCAAGGGAAATTGATTTATCATATGGTTTAAGAGATAAATAGGTATGTATATAAATATATTAATCACCCATATTATTTAATTATTTTCAATCATATTATTGATGTATATATATGTTGAGGTTTTTTTCTTTGCATACATTTGGCCTAGAATAAATATGTTTATCAACTGATGATGCAATAATTTTTACATGTTTGAAATATTGCAGGTGAAACACCATAAGGCTATGTGGTGCAATGGTCATAAATTTTGAACCAAAAAGTTGGATATCATGAAGAAAACTTGTGATTTTGGGATAACTACAGTCTTTCAGGTGATTAATGTTTCATCTAAAAGTGACATACATCCAGAAGTCTCAAAAAATTGATACTGTGGGATTTTGGATGATATACTTGAGTGTGACTTTAAGTCCTTAAAATTAGTTTTGTTCATCGTCCAATGGTACAGGCTACGATTGAATAAAAATCATTCTGACAGAACTATTATTGAACATGATAATGGATTTACCATGGTTAATACAAGGTTGTTCGAGTGAGCTGGAAATAAGCCCTATGTTCTTCCAAGCCAATGTGAGTAGGTATTTTACTTAGAGGTTCTAGGTAAACCAGGTTCATCATTTGTTGTTAGAAATGATCCAAGATGAAGGCCAATAAAGTATAATGTGGTGGAAGAAGAAGATACCAAAAAACTAGAAGATGATTTAGATGATGATTAGGATCAACAGTTAGTTGATGATGTGTCTGATGAAGATGTCGAAGAAGATGAACTAGATTATAATGATGTAGGAGTTAATGTTCATGAAGATGATATCCATGTGGATGATGACATTATCAAAACTGATATCAATGATGATGATGATGATGATATTACCAATCCTTACAATGTCAAATCTGGATCAGATGATACAAACAAAGAGTTGGATGAAGAAGAAGATCAAAGACTTGTAATTTGCACATGATTTGTTGTAATTTACTAGATTTACTCCATGATTATTTTGGTGTTATATCCATATTGTTGAACTGCTTGTTAAATTGTTTATTATACTATCCTAAAGTAATCTAAGTTCTTGTGCATTCTATTTTCCATTATATGCTAAGTTGACATCATGTTCCATCTTCTTGTTCTATGACCTGACTATTCATATTAGTTAATCTGTTATCATGTGGTAAACAAAAAAAACTAAATAAATAAATGTGAACAAAGTTCTTAAAGATTATAGGAGGGAAAGATTTAATATGCAAATTTTAGTGTGATGTCCTATTTGGAATCAATTCTCTCTTTCCCCTTCCTTATCTCTTGACATGTGGATGAAAATATTGGTAAAATGAATCTTTATGTGTCAAAACATGTTTGGAAAGCTAACAAAACTTTTATGCCTAGATGTATGACAAATTAGAAACTTATTCAATGAGTAAATAAATTCATTTATAAGTGTTATATGATATATGTATGTCTGAAATCTCAAATGTATCTTGTTGGTTCAACTATGTAATAGCATGCAATTTCTTCACATGGTGACTTAGAAAAGCAATTATCAACCATAGATAATTATAATAGAGAATTGATTTGGAAATGAAAAAATCCATAGCACATTTGAAAATAAGACAATTGGCTTTTGTATTGCTTGAAAATAAGAGTCTTTACAACTAATTAATTATCATATTTGTTCTGTATATCTTAATATTACAAAATAATTTCTCATATATAGGGAAAATAATAGTTCTTTCAATGAAAAGACATGTCTTTCTAAAAGAGAATAAGTTTAACAACAACTAATTATCTCTAATGAAGATATTAGTAGACCCCAAGTGGTCAACATATTCCCGAGCTTGGTAAACATTAGTATTTGCAAAGAGATGACCCATCATGTATTAATAATCACAAAGGAATTCCTTTGCATAATTTTTAAAAATGACAATTAATTCCTTGAATTAATAATCACAAAGGACCAATTTGACAAGAAGGTAATTCCACACCACAATTGTAGAGAAAATAAACCAGATCTATATATTAATCTTCAAAGTATGAGTACATGGTATGTTGCTTCCTCTAATCTAGCTCCTATTCTATTTTCTAATGTCTTTTAGAATTCGGTATTGGTTTCTCCTTTATACAAAATGAGGAGAAGCAACAAGCTTTAGACCATTTACAATTACATCATTTCATAACTAACAACTTGAGATAAAACATAAAAACTAAAACATTAGGAAAATAACTCTAAAAAAACTTTTTGGAGAATATCATGTCTGAAATGAGGAAGAAATAACCCCAGGGTCTGATTCAACATGTGATTTTCTGCTACTTTTCTCCATTCCTTCAAGTACCTATTTCTTCTTTTGGGAAGACATCTAGGTGGGTCTTAAGTACTCATCTACCCATTTTGAGATTTGAACATGAGTAGGCCATTGGTAATGGAGAATATCTATCATTCTAAGGAAATCGTCTTCCCATTTCTTGCTAGTAATTTCTTGAACTTTGACCACAAACTTTGAGAATCTATTTTGCAATACAACAACCCTATCTAGGAATATGTTAAAACTTTTAACACTGAAATATTTATCTTCCTTCAAATGGGAAATAATCCGTGAAACCATGTCTTTATACTCTATTTTCTATTCTTCCAAACTCTTTACATGGCCCTCTTTATCAATGAATTTAGGGATCGTCCAATGCTTAATACTATGAAACGAGGATAATTTTTCTTTAAGTATTCCTTCTTCCTATTCTATATAATCTATTTCCTTAATAATAGTATCGATCATTTCCTTTGTTTTTTTTTATTTCACCAAGTGCATTTGGATCCCTCTGAGTAACCTCACGAAGCCTAATCAAATCATAATGAGAGGGCTCCCACCTCCTAGAGAGCTCATCTAATTGTGGCTTATGTTTAGAAAATGTTTCTAACATGTCGAATAGAGTTTGGCACCCAACATATACTTCATCATATTTATTAATCACCAAATCAACCCTCTATGTCAATACTTGCTCTAAGGCATTTAACACCTGCATGCTTCTTAATTGGTGATTTTTCTCTGCATACTTATCCATTTTTTCTTTTGACACTTAATCATCTTTTACATCAATTAGTACAGAGGAGGCATCCTTATGTAGTACTAGCACCTTGCTTTGGTTACTACTCTTTAATCTTTGCAGTTCTTTCTTCAAAGCAGC
Source organism: Cryptomeria japonica (assembly GCF_030272615.1). NCBI lineage: Eukaryota > Viridiplantae > Streptophyta > Pinopsida > Cupressales > Cupressaceae > Cryptomeria > Cryptomeria japonica. The sequence goes on along the minus strand of NC_081412.1, from coordinate 141,407,382 downwards.
ATTCTCAAGGTACAATTGATTGATGGTTCTATTAATTTGTGTCTCCCTAGTCCATACCTCCTCTAATTTCACTTGCATATGTTTGACTTGGTCTTTATAAAACATTTCTTTGTTCATTAATTATGTAGCTTATACCAAAGGAGAAGTGTTTTCCATTGTTTGCACCGATGCCATTCCATCATTTCCTTTGACAATGCCAAGTAATTTTAGCTTATGAGGGAACTTAAAACTCACCCATGTGATCAAAAATTCAGTTTTGGGATTGTACTCTGATCCACTTATCTTCTCATCAATATCAAACTCAACAACAAATGTAGGGTCCTCTTGTTTTCTAACTTGGTCAAGCAAGAACAAATGTTTGAGAGTCAACCTTGGAACAATGAGCATATCACTTTTATGCACCATCTCTCTAGCCTCTTCCAAGGTACAATTGACCTCATCAAGATGCAAATACTTTAGTATTTGCTGAATAACCTCCTCATGTATAGATTCTTCAATCCCCATCAATTTCAATCACTTTATCTCCTCAAAATCTTTCATTTTCATTTAAATCCAAAAGTCCTTGAATTCTTGTGTTTTGATAAAGTCTTCATCTTCAACAAATTTGGCTGATATGAATTCCCTTTCATCCATAGAATCAATAGGTTCTTCACCTTCTGGAAGCTAAGCCTTATAGCCATGGACTTCCTCTTGAAATACTAATGCTAAGCTAGGTGATCTATTAACCTCTTCACCTTTACCAAGTGATTTGAGTGCACTAGCACCTGCTTTAGTATCCCCCTCTCCTTTTGAATCATCATAAGGGACTATGGTTACCTTTTCATCTTGTTTTTGTCTCTTTACAGGGGGAGAATTTGATGCATTCTTTGAATCAGAATCATAGATAATCAATTTTCTATGCCTTTTTGGAGGATCAGGCTTAACCTCTCATGGTACACTGCTTGTAGCTTTTCCATATAGCTTCTCAAAATCTTTCAAGGACAACTCCATCCTTAGTATTTCATGGGTTTGATCATGATGAAAAAATGGTTTCCCCTTCTTCTATCTATCCTCTTCCAATTTCTTTAATAAGTTCCACTTTTTACACCTTTGTATAACATCTTAAGGAGTCATGAAAATATGGGCAATATCTTCCACCATGTCAATTTGATGTTTAAATTTTTTTATAAGAGAATTAATATAACCTTCAGGGTCATAGATCCTCTCACTTCCATCCTTTAGACAATATTTTTTCTTTAAATTATCCTAAACTTGTTCAAGGGAACCAGAAACAATAGAAAATCCAGCACACCTCACTACATGGGGCAATAAATTCCCCTTCTTCCTTGGTCCATTCACTTCCTTCTCAAACCACATCATCTGCCAAATAAATTCTAAAAAGGCAACCCTTTCTGATACAAAGATTGGCAACTGGTGGGGGGGCTACTTGCATCCATATACCCTAATGAGAGTATGATCATTCTTGAAGATCCAATCAGTGAAATTATGAGTGTGAACCTTTTTTGGGTTGTGAACTTTAGAAGGAATCCTTCAAACCTGAACCCCAATTGCCCTAAATATCCACACAACAAAGGAATCATGAAATGCCTTGTAATCATAGTCTCTATTGTTCTTGTCCCATATCCTACACCATCACTAAACTGGGAGTCCTTTTCCCTGACCATCCACAGTAGTTAGCTTAATTGTGTCTCTAGACACATTTTTATTTTGGAAGAGTATTAAATGACATAGTAGAAAATAATTCTTAAAATTTTTACTAGTATTCCAACAAACCAGCTGATTTGCAGAATTCTTTCAATCTCACTAACAATATCAAATTCCAGGTTAATGTTAGGGTTTTAAATCCTCATGGACATATACATTAAATCCACTAGCATTCTACTCTTATGATTTTCATCATGAAATTGACACCAACCATGATATGTTTTCTGAAAGAAATCCATAAATTCGAGTGTAGGAAATGTAGCCTTATCATTCACAACCATTGGTCTATTATCCTTGCCTCTTTTCATCAAATAAGATATCTCTCACAGTCCAAAACTCTTTACCATCCTTTCATAATCCATCAAATATCCTTCCATGTGAATCTTGGTAATTGTCTGCCTATTCAGGAAAAAGCATTCTCCAATGCATGATCTTGTGATGACCAAAATAGGGTTTCCATCAATTCCCCCAACTGTTATGGTTTCCTTTTTATAATTATGGGCCAAGACCTCAATAAGTTCTACATCTATAAACACATTTGGCACTATGACCTTCGCTAAGTCAAGATTCCAGGGGTTGGACCAAGGCACTTTCTCATCTCTATTATTGTAAAAATACCAGAAAAGGGATCCACCAGTATGAGGAATGTCAACATCTCTACATTCTCCCCAGGCATCTGGAAACATTATTTTAGTTCCGATATCTATGGACCCTGGTCATGCAACTAGAAGGGCTTTTTGTAAAGGGAGCTTGGGCTATTCATTTTTTTCCTACATCCTCCTTCTTCTTCCTACACATTTTTCTTTTAAATGCAATTCAAGTAGTGTAGAAGAAGATAGAATTACTTGTTCAAATTTGTCTGCAGTGCCCAACTCCCTACGACTTCTTACACCAGCTCAACTCTCACTTCTACACTTCTTTGAGGCTCAATTTTCACTTATGATGTGATTTAAATTGAATGTCAACTCCATTAACTCAAGTTTTCAACATTTAATTCTTTTTGGGCCTCCACATGTGTGCATTGTCCACTTAAATACTGTTGACACCATTTCGCAAACCCACTTTATTCATCCTTGCAAAATAGTGACCTTTTCTCCAATTCACAAGTGGTAGTTGATGGCCTTCACAAAACAACGTTGAGTTAGCTATTTCACAATTGTCACTTTTATCTTTTGTGAAATGGCGATCTCTTCGCTATTTTGCAATCCTCACTTTTTTCTTTCACGAATTGGTGATGTCTTTACTATTTTACAATCCTTTTTTTTGTATTTCACAAAATGGCAATGTCTTTTCTATTTTGCAATCCTCACTTTTGTCTTTTGTGAAATGGTGATGTCTTTGCTATTTCACAATCCTCACTTTTGTATTTCATGAAATGGCGATGTTGTGAAAAAATTTATAAGAAAACTTTTGTAGCTTCAACCTTTGTAAGGGCTAAAATCAAGGTTAAGGTTTATATCATGGTCATGGTTAGCATTAGGGTTGAGGTTACAATGAGGGGTAGGGTTTATATCATGGTCAAGGTTAGCATTAGGGTTAGGATTTGGTTTAGATTTATTAATATGATCAGGGCTAGGGTTTAGTATTAAGATTTAAATATTTATAGTCATGGTTAGGGTTTAATGTCATGATCATAATTATGTACTTAGGGTTAGGGGTAGAATTTTGGTTAGGGTTAGGGTTTTTATTATAATTATACAGGTTTTGAGTTTACGAATAGGATTTTGGTTAGCATTAAGTGTAGGGTTGGCATTACTATCAGGGTTGGGATCAAAATTATGATCAGGAGTAGGGTGAATATTTAGATTTGCAAGGGTTAGGGTTAGGGTCAAGGTTATGATTAAGGTTAATATCACCATTAAGATTGTGATTTGGTTTAGGTTTTTGATTGTCATTGTCAAACCCCAACCATCAAACCAATCTTCAAGCCAATCAACATCATTATTGTTAGGTCCCTGAGACAATTGAGAGGGGGGGTGAATCAGTTGTCCAATAAATTCAAACCAAAATTAACTTAACCAAAACTTAATGCTTAATGTCAGTAAACCAAAATTTATGCCGTAGACAGTTTTATCAGTTAATTGTAGTACCAGTAAAGATTAATGAATGAAACATAAAGACAATAACATCCACAACACATAAAACAAATATTTGTATGTGGAAACCCTGTAAGGGGAAAAACCACGGTGGGAAGCCTTACCCATAATCAAATGATACTACTATAGATAGTATGTGTGTACAATATGGATTCTGCACATGCAAAATGGCCAACTGCCTAGAGCTCACTGCTCAATCACAAAATGGGAGTCACACTGACTACAATTGGATGGTTAAATCCAATGATAATGTACTAACTAAAATAACATCTTCATATGTTGGATTCAATACCAGTTAAGTTATGATTATCTTCCTCAAAACATTCCTTCAACCTTCAAATGATGTCTGTGTGTATAGCTTTATTTATTTTCGCATATAGCCTATTACAATCCTTTTTCCAATCGCATATCAATCTCACAAATGAGATCTTACATTTATACCATAACCTAAGACCAATTGAATAGGTCGGCTCACTAAAAGACATTACAATAAAATCAATTACAAATAAATCAATATCCGATGTATCATGTCGACTCAATGCATTTACAATAATAATAAATCATCTCCATAACGTGTTTTGCTGATCTGGAATAAATATTGTTGCCGGTGCATAACCTGGACCTATTTGCCAGTAACAACAAATATGCAAATCCAAATAGATCAATAACCAAATCACCAAAGACAAGTGATCAAATAATGTCTTCGACATAACCAGGTAGTCTTCAAGTCATTCCAAGTGTCGGTGAACAATATAACCTACCGGGGAACCAAATACCAGTGACTATGCATAAGTCACTGACTTGCCAGTGAACAAACCAAATCTTCAAGTGCTGATAAGTGTTGACAAGTGTTGACATCAATGACAAAACCATATCAACATATCCAAAATACCAACAATCTCCCCCTTTGGCATTGATGGTGACACAAGATGGAAAAACCATCAAAGTGCCAAAACAGAAATGCCAAAAACCAAAAACCAACAATCTCCCAAAGAGATCATTAACTAGAAATCAAAATACATAATGTCTCTTCCTTAGGAATAATCTCTCTAAAAGATAATGTTCTTTTCCATAGATATCTCTCCCCCTTTGATATCAAATGCCAAAGCAATACAAAACCAAAATACAAAATACCAACTCATTGCAACATACCAACTACTCCCCCTGAGAAGTAGCTCTCCTCATCAAAGCCAGAATAAAATATTTCTCTGTTAATTCTGTCGGTTGATGACAAATATCAACTGTCTAAGTCTCTACTGATGGGGATCGAACTCCAAGCTTCTCTCTGAGATATGCAAAAGTCTCCTTAGGCAAAGACTTTGTAAAAATATCTACAGTCTGCTCTTTAGTATTCACATAAACCAATTTCACTTCTTTTGCTTCAACATTCTCTTTTAGAAAATTGAATTTCATAGAAACATGTTTAGTTTTTGAGTGAAATACCAGGTTCTTTGATATATCAATTGTTTCCATATTATCATAGTAAATAGTTATAGGTTCCTTGCATTTTACCTTTATGTCCTTCAACATTTACTTGATCCATAATACCTGTGTACAATTAGTTATTGCTGCAACATATTCTGATTTTGCTATTGATAGTGATGTACAACTCTGTTTCTTACTCAACCATGAAATTAGTCTGCTACCAAGAAAAAATGCTCCGTCGGTGGTGCTTTTTCTGTCATCTACATCTCCTGCCCAATTAGCATCTATATATGCACATAAATCAAAATTTTCATCTCTAGGAAACCATAAACCAAGATTTGTAGTGCCTTGTAGGTACCAGAAAATCCTATTTATAGTTGATTCATGATTTTCTTTAGGATTACTCTGAAATCTTGAGACAATACATACTATATTCATAATATCAGGTCTTGTTTGTGTCAAATATAGTAAACCTCCTATCATAGACTTGTATCTAGTCGGATTAACAAGTATTGATTCATCCTTCAAAGATAGTTTATCAGTTGTAGTCATAGGTGTGCTTACCAGTTTAGAGTTTTCCATGCCAAATTTCTTTAGTAATTCCTTCAAGTACTTAGATTGACATAAGAATATACCTTTATTAGTCTATGAAATTTGCAATCCTAAAAAGAATTTTATCTCCCCAATCATAGACATTTCAAATTCTTGCTGCATTTTGTTAGAAAAGTCTTTACACAATCCATCTTCTCCTCCAAAGATTATATCATCAACAAAAAATTCAATAATCAAGATGTCATCATTAGTCACTTTGTAGTATAGATTGTTGTCTGCATTACCTTTAGTGTATCCAAGCTTCAAAAGATATTTATCCAATCTAGCATACCAAGCTCTAGGAGCTTGCTTTAGTCCATATAAAGCTTTCCCTAACCTGCAAACCATATCTTTGTCATCTGTCAAAGAAAATCCATTAGGTTGTTCAATATAAACTTCTTCTTCAAGATCTCCATTCAGAAATGCACATTTAACATCTATTTGATATACTTTATAGTTCTTGTGTGATGCAAAAGCCAATAAAAGTATGACTACCTCAACTCTAGCTACCGATGCAAAGGTTTCATTGTAAACAATTCCTTCTTTTCGTGAATATCCCTTACACACTAATCTTGTTTTGTTTTTGATTACCTTTCCATCTTCATTAAGTTTATTTTTGAAAACCCATTTAGTTCCAATTACATTTTTGTCTTTAGGCCAGGGAACTAATGACCAAGTGTTATTTCTTTTAATTTGTTCCAATTCATCTTCCATAGCTTTAATATAATATTTATCTTCACATGCCTCATTAATTGATGTACGTTCAATTTGACAAATAAGACATACCTCTTCATTTTCCAATCTTCCTCTAGTCATAACTCCTTGAAATTTGTTTCCAATTATTTGATCTTCAGAGTGGTTCAATCTTACATACCGAGGTGTTTTTACTTCTTGTTGTTCTTCAGTGACTGTTGAATCCTCAGATTATGCGGGTGTAATTGGATCAACATTATGTACCATTGTACTCATAGTAGGTTCATTTGTGATTATCTCTATTGCCAGTTCACAGTCCATGTACCTTAAATTTCCTCTAAACTATTCATCATGTTGTTCTCAAATTTTGATTTCCCTAATCCCCTCTATAAGAAAATTGAAAGCCGCTATTACATATGGAGAGGACATCAAGAAAATAGAACTCCAGAATAACATATAATAAGGTTTCTACAAAACCTTCTACACTTTAAGCTTATTTCAAGCTCAAGTGGGTATACCTCTTGTGAATACCTTCACAATTTTAATATAGGATTCATAGTAAACTAGTGTTAGAAAACTTGTGAACCTCATCACCTTAACAATACTGAAAACTAAAGAGAAAACATGTATTCATATTTTAGTCTTGACCCCAAGAAAGGTAGAAAAGATTCCACAAAAGATATCAGTGCCTTATCCAGGCTATAGAGTCACCCAATTTAAACAAGAGTTTTGAATCTGGACATTCACATACATCTCATCACTTTGGCTTTCATTAACGTAATATATGTCTAACATATATATACATTTTTCCATTTATGTTAAAACCATTTATCACATTCAAGCAGAAAACAATTGATTTACTAACAGAGATATTTCACATATATTTAATTCCTCTTTTGGAGAGAAAAGCCTGAAACATGTTTGTAAGACTGCCTTGCAATCCCTATTCAATCAGATAACCCTAAATTATCCAAAAGAAACCATTAAATCAATGAATGCACATAAGAAGACAATGAAGATTTAGGCTCAGGAAGCTTTGATCTATATATTAATATTCATTTTGAAAATCTTACATAACTCAAGGTGATTTCTGAAAGAACCAGAAAACCTTAGATATATTTCAGCAGAGTTTCTTTACAAACTCTTGTGATCCTCTTTTCTAAAGTCCTAGTATCCATTTATAATGATATGGATGCAAACCAGCTTTGAACTTCCCTAGGAAAAGTTTGTTACAACCATGATTCCTGCTGAAAAGAAATTACAATCATTTTGTAGACATATAAAAATGGTCAACGCTTGTGGAGTCATACTTTAACATTCCCGCATTGCCTTATTTTAGGGTTCTTGCATTGCATTAACATTTCTTCTATGTTGCGCACTTGGTCTTTATCATTTGTGAGCATCGAGTCCTTCTGCATTCCTCATTTTTCTCACTTTTGAATTAGGTCTTGTTGATAACAATCTTGAGTCATGATTTTGGCCGATCTTATCCTGTCGCATCAATGTGTGTGCTCATTTATCATCATTTTGGACATCGTGAATCCTAATCGATGATAGAATTAGGGTTTTGTCCTCTTGTCAATCTTTCAATCATCTTTTAGTAATCATTTGCAATTATCAACTTGTCAATTTGTCATTTTGTGATCGATTTGTCATCGATCCTTGTCCTTGTCAATCTTGTCATTTTTGCGATCGATTCATCATCGATCCTTGTCCTTGTCAGTCTCATCATTTTGCGATCGATTCGTCATTGATCCTTGTCCTTGTCAATCTTGTCATTTTGCAATTGATTTGTCATCGATCCTTGTCCTTTTCAATCATGTCAATTTGGATCAATTAGTCATTGTTCCTTGTCAATTGGCGCCTATCAATTTGATCTCCTTGTCAATCTTGGTCAATTTGTCATTGATTTTTGTCAACCAATCTCAATCATTTATCAACATTGGTCCTTTGCCAATCAGAATCATGATCGAACCTACGTTAATTTCTTGTTGTCTTGACCTAATTCCTTGTCCTCTTATTTCTAGGGTTTTATGATTTATTCATTTAATCCTTTTCTTCTTCTTTGTGGGTTAAATAAATCTATTTATTTAGTCCTGGGTCTCTTTCATGAATTAATTAATGGATGAAAACCTATTAATTAATTCACCTAATTTCTATTTCATATTTTTCCTCAATTTTCCAATTTACTAATTTCTCCTAATTCCTAATTTCTATTTCTCCTATTTTCTTCAATTTTTCTTATTTTTCCCCTAATTTTCGCCTATGTTTATTCTTCCATTTGTTGCAATCATGGAGGCTATTTTCTCTCTTCCCTTTTGTCATGGGAATGGCATTTTAATCTTGTCATAATTTGTCATAATTATTGTTAATCAATCAATCTTGCATAGAAAATGTCAATTTTGTGATATTTGTCATTCTTGATTTGAAATTTCCTTTCAAATCTCTTCATGCTAATTTTTTCCTCTCTCCAATTTGTCTATAAATTGGATGATTTTCTTCAATTAATCAATCAACCACGCTTCTAGTATCCTTATGCCATGATTTTCATCTGGTCAATCTTGCTTGCTTTCATACTTGCATTTTGCACTTGTAGGTGAGATCCACAAAGAAAGTAATTTGAAGGAGAAAGAAGGACAATGGAGGAACAATGAAGGAGATACATGCTTGGGTTTGCATTTTATTTTAGTATTTCATTTTCATGCCTTTATTGATTGTATTAGGATTTCTTATCATTGCAATCTGGTTTTTTTGGTTGTGCTAGTTTAATAATTGCACTGATGGTTTCCATTTTCCTACCTACATTTTCTGGTGAACCCAATGTGAACTAACCCCTTAACCATGTCTTGAGTGCTTTTGAGTTGATTTGCAGGTGAAAAATTCAAGAAACAGGGCGACTCAGAGCTTTCTAGACACTCCTGCGCCTGTGTTAAGGCATTCTACGCCTGTGTTAAGGAATTCTACGCCTGTGTTTATGAGATTTGCACCTGTGTTGAGGATATTTGTGCCTGTGTTGGTACATTCTGTGCTTGTGTTGAGACATTATGTGCCTGTGTAAGGCCAGAAATAGAGGTAAAACCAGTGTTTTTACTTGCAAATTACTTTGTTTTCATTCTATTTCTTATATTCTAGTTTTTGTTTGGTACTAATTCTCTATGTAGCATCTTGGTGTTACGTGTGACGAAGACTAAAAAAATACAACTACTAACAAATCTTATGCAGGACATGGTCAAAGACTTTCACTAAAACATATTGTTTGTGGATTTTTTTAAAGTAGTTGCACATGTCATTTCTTAAAGGTTAATGAACACCATGCATGCTTTGTTTGTTTTTAGTTTGATTGCATGTTTTAACCCTTAGAATTGGGCCTGCCTCCCAATCTACCTGGCACTTTGCACAGGCATTGGTGAGAGGGAATGACCCAAAGTGGTGATGAGCTAAAGCCAAGCTCTTCTGAACCACTCTAAATAACTGTGAATGCAATGAAAGTTTTAGAAAATAGGTGTTGGAATGGTATTGCGATGATTTATTCGCCGGATCAATACCCACCCGAATGGATGCCCTTACTAGAATCTCTTATTTTTAGAGGCCAAAATCCTTCTATCTGTTGGCTCAGGCATTGTGATACGTGCATGCTAAAGAAACCTCTCATGTACTCCTTAGTTAGAGATAGCAAGTTCTTGGGAAGTGATGCCCCTTGAACTCAAAGCTTGGTATGCCCGAGAAGTGAGTGCACTGTAAGGGGGAGCCAGTGCTACAAAGTGTCTAGCTATTCGGCTAAGTGTTGTATTTTATGGTTAGAGGATTCAACAGATATTGCCCTTGGTAGCAATAGGATTTGTTGTGAATGTGCTTGATTGTCTTCAGTCAAAGTCAAACAAACATTTTGTCTTCCATGATTGTCAAAGGTTAAAACAAAAACAAACTTTTAAAAATACTCATAATCAACTTGGGTTTTCAAAATCAACAACCTTGAATTCAAAACACAATCCAAACAAAAGTCTACATTTGTCCAAGTATTCATCCAACATTTGAACATGGCTTGTCAAAACATTGAATATCCTTGCTTCAAAATTCATGTCACTTTAGGCTAGGTCTTGCATAGTCCCACTTAGGTCCTAAGGCATATTGTCATCTCCTTTCATTTTAGTCCTTTTCATTGCAAGCGTCCTCATTTTGCACTTAGGTCCAAGATCATTTTCCCTAAGTTTGCATTTCATTGTCATATCCAAGCTATATTTCCATTTAGGTGACATTCCTGCATTATCCTTGTCATGCTAAAATTAGGTCTTGCCTAGGTTGCATTTTGCATATTCCAAGTCATTGGTCTTCACATATCCTTGTCATTGTATTGTCATCTTGTCTTGGCTTCATCTTGTCATATCATATCCTTAGATCATGTTCATGTCCTAAGTCATTGTCATAATCATTGCCTTCTTGCATTTAGTCTCAAAAATTTGGTTTGTCAAATTTGAAAAATCAAAACTTTGGATGATACCCTAAGTTGTTGTTAAGGAGTCTTGACCTGGTCTCAAAATTTGTCCTTTCATTAATATCATTTTTGTCAAACCTAGCTTAGTATCCAAGCATATAGGTGAGACATTGTCAATTTGTCCTTTAAGCTCTTGGCGTCGTTTCAATTTCTCAAGGTTGAGTCTTTAGGTTTGCATTCCAAAAAGTTTGTCCAAATCTTGAAAACAACAAAAACATAGGTTGCATTCTTGCCATAGATTGCATTTTCATCTACTTAGGTTGCATTTAGTTGCATATCATACATCATCCTTTTAAAATCAAAAATCCTAAAAATATTGCATTTGCATAGTGACATGCCTGTTGAAACAAGGTCAAAGTCTAAGAAGATGGGTGAACCAACATATCAATCCATGGACAATGTATCAAACTCACAGTTTCAACCCAGTCAAACATTACACATTGAAGGCTCGTCAAACACATCATTACCACAATATGGAATGGTTCAACTTGGACCACCTCCACTATATGAGCCAGTGTTTGTACCCATGAAACTGGGATATGGAAGTGTTCCACCAATGCCAAGGGAAAATGTACCTTTTGACTGGAATCAACCGAACATGCAACATGAAATTCAAACTCAAACATTACATGAGGAACAAAATCTTTCACAAGGATTTGGTTTAGATCAAGGCATTCAACAAGAAATAAATCCAAATGTTTTACCAGATTCTTCATCAGATTCTGATGCTTCCGATGATGTTGATATGTTCCTTAAAGATCCGAAGTTGACAAAAAAGATGGATAAATTCTTGAACAAGGTCTTTAAGATGTTTCCACAAAAATATCTTGATATGATGAGTAATGTGACCTCCTCAAATGAGAAATCTAATGTGAAAAAACAACAAGGTGGTGATTTGTTAAGTTTCTCTCCACATCCAAACGAAGAAAATGTACAACAAGAACCTCAACACACGTTGTTGAGTAAGCGTGTTTCACAAACTTTGACAGTGACTATTCCACAAAAATCAACATTCGAAACAATAAACAATCCATTGTTTAATGCAACACCTTTAACACAAGGTCAAATGATGGCCACACAAATGTTGATAGGTGTCTCTCAACAAGAAGTGATTCCTCGCATGCCTAAAATTAAATCCAAATCTAAGATGCAAGAAAGCTTTACAACTAGAATGCTTGATCTTATGAATGTTCAAAACAATTCTACAATGCAACAAAGTTTCTATGTCCCATCAAGTTCAATATGTTTGGCAAATACTCAAGTACCCGTTATACAAAATATTGTGACAGATTCTTTGATAGTGGCAACACAAAGAGCCACAGATAGTGGTGTGCACCAACAACAAATGTTGCAACAATTGAGGAATGCACAAAAGGCACAAATGAATGCGCAAACAAGCAATGCACAGCAACAACAATATCGCATTCAACAACACATTGCAGTGTCTTCTACACCATTACAAGTTAATTCAAACTTGCAACCACCACAATGGATTGGACAAACAACACAGCAAGTCAATGCAAGTGCCATCCCCCATCTCAAGGAGAAACAACAGAAACCTCCCAAACAAAGTTTTTTGCAAATGATGGGATTTACATCAGGACAACAACAGTTGACACAAAGTCAGCAAATTCCAATTTGTCAGCATCAACAACAACATGTGCCTCAATATGGGCCAGGAAAAACAAGTTATCATACATCACAACCACAACTGATGTCCATGCAATATCAACAACACCCTCAACTGCAATATCAACCTAGGATACAAATGATGATCCCACCACAAGAAGCACAGCAAAAGGGTTAATGTCAAGACATGGCACAACCATAGCAACAAGAGCTATATCAAGACCTTTATATGCCAGAGACACCAAAGACAGCAACTTCAGAGCATCAATAGCCAATAAAGAGCAGGATGTATCGATAAAGAGTACACCCAAGAGTGAATGATGAACTCCCAAAATCTTTGTTACCTGACACATTTGCACAACAGCTTGAGAAATTGCAATGACAAGTCAACGCATTGGAAACCAAAGGGACAAAGAAATTATACACAGATCAAGATTTGTGTCCTAATCCATTTGACAAAAGCTTGTACATGCCTCCCTTTCCTAAGCATTTTGAGGCACCTAATTTTGAGAAATATAAAGGGAACGACAATCCAAAAGACCATATTTGAGCATTTTTCACAACATGTACTGAAGTGAGCTATGAGGAAACATATTTGATGCACTTATTCACATGAAGTCTCACAGGACAAGCCATGGATTGGTATTCACATTTGCTAGGGAATATAAAGAGATGGTTGGAATTGGCTCAAAAGTTTATATCCCACTTCACATTCAACATTGACAGTGAAGTGACCAAGTCAGATTTATGCAACACCAAGCAAAAGAAAGGTGAACCATTAGTGACTTTCTTACAAAGATGGCAAAGCTTGTACAGTCGTTCTTCCCTAGATATACCTGAAGAACAACAAGTGAACTTATTCATTCAAAATTTGGTCCCAGAAATGATGTATGAGCTCAAATTGAAAAGTCCTAGCACCATTGAGAAGCTCATTAAGAAATGGATGAACATTGAAACTACTCTTGTAGCTAAGGGACTCATTAAACTCAACAAAGATAGTGATACCACAAACAATTAAGGGGAGAAAAATAGATTTTGGTACAAAAACAAGAATGTCACTAATGATGGAGTTGTCAATGCAAGAGCAGTGAATGCAAATCAACCCACGTTCACGATAAAGAAATTGAGCACTCCTAATGTGTCGGCTATACAACAAAATCAGACACAAGCAAGCAATGTTACTCAACAGCCGCAAAACCAACAGTATAATCAACAACAAGGTCAGCAACAAAACTAGCAACGAAAACCTTTCATATCAAGGGATGGGCCCCCTTGAAAATTTACGCCATTGCGAGAGACTATTGAGTCAGTAACGAAACAATTAATACAAGAAAATTTTATCAAGTTACCAAATGTCAAGGAAGAACCATTGGTAAAGCCGCATTGGTGGAATGATAATGCATATTATGAATACCATTGGTCAAAAGGACATAAAACCGCATCGTGTTTTCAATTGAAACATATGATTCAAGACTTGTTAGATCAAGGAGTAATTGAGGTAGACCCACCCAATGTGACCTCTAACACTGATCATACAATTTTCAAAACTCCTTTGCTTGATCATGACAAGGGTAAATCATCTTCTTCAAACTCTACCCAAACAACAAATCTTAATTATGCCAATACTAGTTATAACAATGTCATCAATTGTTTTCAAGTGTCAAATGAGTATGTTTCCACCATAAGAATAAAGGGACAAGATCCTTCTTGCGCAGTCACCACTTGTCAATCCAAAATAGTCCTAAAAGGAGCTCCTACAATTCCTCCCAAATCAACTCTTACAAGTTAGTATAATCTCCTAGATCATCTGAGGAAGACACCTACACAAATATCAATTCTTGAATTGTTGAAAATGTCCCCTATGCATTGCGCAGTCCTAGATAAAGCTTTAACTAAGTCCACTATCCCAACAGACATTAATGTTGACCAGTTTCAAGCCTGAATTGGACATCTAGCTATTTCCCAACACGTTGCCTTTTCTGATAACGATATTTCCCCTGATAAGCTCCCTCATAATGATCATTTACATCTTGAAGTCTTTGTCCATAATTGCAAGATCCAACGAGTCCTGATAGATGGCAGAGCAGGTCTTAACATCTGTACCTTGAGAGTGCTGATTGGTCTTGGTTATACAGAAAATGACATTGATTCTTCCAGAAGAATAACAATCAAATCATATGATGATGTTGAGCGCCCATCTAAAGGGGTAATTTCATTGCCTATCAGAGTAGATCTAGTGACAGAAAACACATTCCTATAGGTCCTAGACCTTGATCTCCCTTACAATATGATTCTTGGCCATCCGTGGATCCATGCAATGAAAGCAGTTCCATCTACTTATCATCAGTGTTTAAAATATCCTTACAATGGGACTAAGATAACAATTCCAAGAGACCATAATCCATTTCAATTTTGTGCTAATCTAAAGGATTCCCTACAGCAACAAGTCCCAATCAATAGAGAGGCGCACTCACATAATTATGTGGATCCTAATAAGTTGTTAGATGCTATCAAAGGAAAATTGAAGATACAAGACCAAGGATGCGGAGAGTATTCAATGGCTCAAACATTCCTCATTGGGAATTTACCAATATCTCCCAAATCACATGGCAAACCATATTTGTTGCAAAAGGAACCTAAGACAGTCATTCAATATCAGCCCCCCACTACATTTACAAAATGGGGTGAACTCAACAAGGAAACTTTAGATGATGATATAATAGATTGGCTTTATAAGGATCAAACTGATACACCACCTATCAAATTGCCAGTGGAGCGGTATGGAAAAGGGTTTACTATAATGCAGAAAAAGGGGTATGATGGTTGTAGTGGTTTGGGCCTGGACAAGAAAGGAAGACTGGAACCTATTATACCTGAGATGCGACATTCAACTTTAGGGTTAGGTTTTGTACCATTGTGAATTGGAACCTCGTCTACCAAAGTGACCACATATGGAAAAGGGCGTGACTCTAATGATGAAACAACACCTGAGGATATCCAACCTGAAACTGATTCCAATGAATGGGAATGGAGTTCCTTTTCTTCTAGCTCCTATTCCCTTGAAGATATTTTCCTTGACCCTAATGATTTGCTCATGGAAGACAAACATGAAATAACTCCCCCTCCCAAAACATGTCCTAACGCTTGGATAGAGTCATTCTAGGACCCAAGCTCCAAATCAGATACGAGTAGTTTAGATAGTGATACCACGGACATCGTTATCCTTACCATCTCGGCCCTAACTCTCCCTGAAACTGATAATGACATGCCCCTTGTCTATCCACAGCTTATCCAACAGGACCAACAAGAACCACTCAAATTGGATTGTTTTCAAAATGACAAAGCAATTGCAGAATTCCTTGGACTATGGGAAGGCATACCACAAGGTGATCATAAGGTAGGGTTTGCTATTGATTTACATTCCACAGCATATTTTGGGGAGTCAACTCCATCTTCTAGTCATAAAAATGAAAAAGAAAAAGAAAAAGTAAAAAATCAAAAGAAAGGTTCTTTGAGTGAAAACTGTAAGGCACTCTCTGATCATGGAAAAGTAAAAATAAAAGACGTACCTATGGGTGAAAACCTCTTTGAGGCGCCCAAAGGTGGAAGATTGGACATACCCTCATCAAGTTAGGATAAATCAACATTGCTTGTGGAAATGATTGAAGAGATAAATTTGGGTACACTTGACAACCCTAAGGTCATTCATTTAGCTGCTTCTCTATCAAAACAAGAAAGGATAGATTTTATCAATTTCTTTCTCGAGAAAAAGATCAATTTTGCATGGTCTTATGCAGATATGCTTGGCCTTGATCCTGAATTAGTCCTTCATCACTTGCCATTAAAACTAGATGCCAAGCCCGTTAAACAAAAACTCAGAAAGATGCATCCCCAAGTGGCTCTCTTAGCCAAAGTAGAACTCAAAAAATTATTAGATGTGGGTTTTATAAGACCAATTGATTATGCAGACTGGATTTCAAATTTGGTACTAGTTAGCAAAGTAACTAGGGGCATCAGAATCTATATGGATTTTAGGGATCTCAACAAAGCATGCCCTAATGATGATTTTCCACTACTGTATATAGACATCATAGTTGACATGACTATCGGATATGAGATGCTATCATTGATGGATGGTTTTTCCAAATATAATCAAATCCGCATTGCTCCTGAAGATCAAAATAAGACTGCATTCACATGTACTTGGGGTACCTACTGTTGGAATGTGATTCCCTTTGGCCTTAAAAATGTTGGAGCAACATATCAAAGAGCTATTACAACAATTTTCCATGATTTTATGCATACTTTGATGGAAGACTATGTTGATGACCTATTATGGAAATCTGTCACAAGAGATAGTCATCTGGCCATCCTTGACCCAATATTTGATTGAATGGAAACCTACAAGCTCAGACTCAACCCAAAGAAATGTGTCGTTAGTGTCACAGCCGGCAAATTATTAGGGTATATTGTTTCTTATAGAGGCATCGAAGTAGACCCAGAAAAAGTTAAAGCAATAATGGATATGCCTCCTCCTTCCAATCTCCATCGACTAAGAAGTCTGCAAGGGAAGTTACAGTCAATCTGTCGGTTTATAGCTCACTTGGCAAACAAATGTCATCCCTTCCAACACTTATTACATAAAGGTGTCACTTTTAAATGGACTGAGCAATGTCAATCGGCATTTCAAACTCTCAAGGATTATCTGATGTCGCCACCTATTCTAATCCCTCCTATAGTAGGTAAGTCATTTATATTGTATATCTCTGCAATTGAAACAGCATTGGGAGCTCTCTTAGCCCAATAGGATGAGAAAGGCAAAGAATGGGCTATTTATTATATCAGTCGAACACTAGTGGGCTATGAACTGAATTATTCAACTATTGAATGGGCATGTTTAGCCCTGGTATTTGCAACACAGAAGCTTCGACACTATATGTTAAATCAGCAGGCATTGCTAGTTGCAAAAATTGATCCCTTGAAATACTTGCTTAGTAGGGCAGCTTTGACAGGTCGCCTGGCAAAGTGGGTTATGATCCTAAGTGAGTTTGATATTGAGTACATTGAGAGAAAGGCAATAAAAGGAAAAATCATAGCAGATCAACTTGCAGAGGCACCTATTCATGATGATCATCCAATTTTGACTGATTTTCTAGATGAATCAGTCTTTGCTGTCACATCTTCTAATGAATGGAAATTATATTTTGATGGATCCCATACCAAATTTGGCTCGGGAGCAGGTATATTGTTTGTCACCCCTCAAGGTGATGCTATCCCTAAATCCTACAGAATAACTTTTGATTGCACCAATAATATTGCAAAATACGAGGCTTTGGTCACAGGACTCCGAGTAGCAATCCAATGGAACATTACACATTTACAAGTCTATGGAGATTCCCAATTAGTCATCCATCAAGTAAATGATGACTATGAAACAAAAGATGAAAAGCTTCTTCCCTACAAACATATGGTGGATTTCTTCAAGACAAAATTTACGGCTATCCATTTTAGCCAAGTTCCAAGAATTCAAAACAAGTCAGCAGATGCTATGGCAACTATTGCTTCCATGTTAAATATGCCCCACAATAGGGACAGATGTGAATTTTTGGTTGAATAGTTGCTGGTGCCTTCTTTTCAAATTTTGACAACAGATGTGATGTGTGTCCTTGTTGATCCTAATTCCCCATGGTACAATGATATCTATCGATATTTGAAATCCCAAACCTTACCACCTAACCTTTCCTCTAACCAATGCTGAGCCTTCATATGCCAAAATGCCAAATATGTCATCATCGCAGACACCCTTTACCATCGTTCCTTTGACCAGACCCTCCTCAGGTGTTTGGATTTTGATGAGATACAAATGGCTTTACACGAGGTTCATGATGGTATATGTGGGGACCATTTCAATGGTCTAAGTCTAGCTAAAAAGTTGGTTCATGCTGGATATTATTGGCCCACTATGGAAAAGGATGCTCATGATTTTGTCAAGAAATGTTACAAATGTCAAATACACAAAAATTACATTCATGTGCCAGCTCAAGAACTTCACTCTGTCATATCTTCGTGGCCCTTTTCTCAATGGGGATTGGATCTTATTGGCAAGATTCACCTGACATCTACAAATGGACACAAATTCATCATCACAGCCACAGAATACTTTACAAAATGGATCGAGGCTATCCCTATGACCTATATCACTGGTGTTCAAATTTCAAAGTTTCTGCTGAATTATATCATATGTAGACATGGGGTTCCCCTTGCAATAGTCACAGATAATGGCTGTCCATTAAAAAATAAAGATGTCAAGGAGCTCTGTGACAAATTTAGCATCCAACACCATTCCTCCAGTCCTTATTATCCACAAATTAATGGTCAAGCTGAAGCATCAAATAAAACCATCACTAAGATCTTGAAAAAGGTTTTCAATGATGTTGGTCGTGATTGGCATGTATAGTTGAATCCAGCACTATGGGCTTATCGCACTTCCATCCACACACCTATTGGGGCAACACCTTATTCCTTGGTGTATGGTGTGGAAGCCATTTTACCTTTGGAAGTGGAAATTCCCTCTTGGCATGTTTCCCTGCAACATTTGATTGATGATGAGATGCACAGAGTCTCTAGGCTGCATCAGCTTGAGATGTTAGATGAGAAATTTCAGACAACCTTGACACATTTGCAAGCATATCAAAA
Organism: Cryptomeria japonica; assembly: GCF_030272615.1. Classification (NCBI taxonomy): domain Eukaryota; kingdom Viridiplantae; phylum Streptophyta; class Pinopsida; order Cupressales; family Cupressaceae; genus Cryptomeria; species Cryptomeria japonica. Next base: position 141,388,056 of record NC_081412.1, on the reverse strand, counting down.
CCATCTCTGTCGCTCTTATAATAAGAAGGTTAAAGGGCGAAACTTTGAAGTGGGAGATTTGGTCCTAAAGGAAAACCCAAAGAATACCCAATCTACTGACATCCTCAAAGTAAAACTTGAGCCTAATTGGGTTGGGCCTTTCATAGTTACTGCAGCCTATGGTTCAGGGGTATATCAGCTTGCAACCCTAGATGGTGAACCTTTGTCAGATCCTATAAATAGCATGCATCTTTGACGGTACTAGGCATAGTTTTTCTGTCAGCAGTTCTTCAATATGATCTTGGAAAAATCAAAAAATCAAAAATCAAAAAGTGAAAAATACAAAAAAAATGGAAAAAATAATAAATAAATAAAAAGTGAAAAGTACAAAAAAAAAAATCAAAAAAAGTGAGAGAAAGAACAAGAAAAAGTAAGTAAAGAAAAATCATTCGCCCTCTAGTGAAAACCTGGCAAACAGGCGCTTTGGGCAAGTACCATGGTGAAAACCTAGCAAACAGGTGCCATGTGTAAAAGACTATTTCTCTACTATCTATCATGACCCCTAGCTATACTTTTCCCCCTGCAGGTTTAACATGCTTATCCTTGCCTTGACCCAATGTTCTATTCTAGGCTTGTGATTGGTCAACATCATTGTCTTGCATACTCAGGTTTCCAGTCCTTGTGCATATGTTTCGGTCCTGGTCACTATATATGTCTTTTAAATTTTCATCGGGTGCGGGCCCCTTCTCATGATCAATTACTGGAGCTTTCTTATCAAATAATGTCCTGAAATAATCCAAAAAAATCAAATAATGTCTTGAAATAATCCAAAAAAATCAAATAATGTCCTGAAATAATCCAAAAAAAATCAAATAATGTCTTGAAATAATCCCTAAAAATCAAACAATGTCCTGAAAAAATCCATAAAAAGTCAAATAAAGTCCTGAAAAACAAACAAAAAAATTTAAAAAAACTCAAAATTCCTACAAAGTGGAAAACATCAAAATCCAAAAACAATTCCTTTGGCATTTTGCATTTTGTCAATAAATGGTCCCCTTTGTGCATAGACAAATTGCTGAGAATACATCTAACAATCAATCAATCAAACATTGTGCTTTAATGAAATCACGCATTAACAGATGAACTTTTCAATCAAACCAGACATTCAAATTGATCGAAATTTTCATATCAATCAAATCAACATTACCATTGGTCCTTGTCAACATTATCATGGGTCCTATATAGGGTGTGGTATACTTGAAACTAGACCGTGTCCTGTCTTAGATGAGGTACCGCATTCCCTAGAACCAGACAGCATGATCATTCTTGTTTTCCACTTTTGACAATGACGATCAGACTGTTTGTTTGACTTGGTTGAATTTGTGCGTCTTATCTTTTTACTGATTTATTTTTGGCTTTGATCATGTTCCTATGTTGCTTGATGACATCACTGAGTGATTTAGAGTGACCGGGATGGTTCATGGTCCCTTTTGTTTTTTGTTGTGTTTGCTGTTTGTGGAATGTTTGTCACAAACTAGGGCAACTATATCATTGGGTGTCTGTGATAAGTACGTTCACTTTGTGAACCCCGCACATACCTCGACCCTTGATGTATGCACCCTAGGAAGCTTCACTCATTCCTTGTATGCCATGTGTCTGTCTTTTGCAAAAGGGGTTACGTTCCAGCTCTGGCCTTCAATGCCATGATTCTCTACATCCACTTTGCTACATTAAATAAAGGTTCTCACCTACTTATGTGCATTTGTAAGAGAAATTTTTCCTTCATCTCTAACTGTCCTCTGTCTAATTTCTTCTTATTAACATTTCTTCCATCAATCTGGTTGCTGTCTTTTGCACCTTCCACTGCTTATCATTTGTGCATCCGACCTCTGATTTTTAATCCATTCGAACCTATCATCTTTTGTCATTCTTATCAATCAATTGGCCTCTTTTCTGGATTTTTTTGGCCAATTCCTCGAGGGGGTATGCATATGTCATTGCTATTGTCTGGGGCATTTTCATTATTGTTCTTTGAAACAACACTTAGAATCACATTGTCTCAAAGAGGGGCAAAATGTAGACGTCTAAAAATGGTCAACGCTTGCGGAGTCATACTTTAACATTCGCACATTACCTTATTTTAGGGTTCTTGCATTGCATTAACATTTCTTCTATGTTGCGCACTTGGTCTTTATCATTTGCGAGCATCGAGTCCTTCTGCATTCCTCATTTTTCTCACTTTTGAATTAGGTCTTGTCGATAACAATCTTCAGTCATGATTTTGGTCAATCTTATCCTGTCACATCAATATGCATGCTCATTTATCATCATTTTGGACATCGTCAATCCTAATCAATGATAGAATTAAGGTTTTGTCCTCTTGTCAATCTTTTAATCATCTTTTAGTAATCATTTGCAATTATCAACTTATCAATTTTGTCATTTTGTGATTGATTCGTCATCGATCCTTGTCCTTGTCAATCTTGTCATTTTTGTGATCGATTCGTCATCGATCCTTGTCCTTGTCAGTATCGTTATTTTGTGATTGATTTGTCATCGATCCTTGTCCTTGTCAATCTTGTCATTTTGCGATCTATTTGTCATCGATCCTTGTCCTTTTCAATCATGTCAATTTGGATCAATTAGTCATTGTTCCTCGTCAATTGGCGCCTATCAATTTGATCTCCTTGTCAATCTTGGTCAATTTGTCATTGATTTTTGTCAACCAATCTCAATCATTTATCAACATTGGTCCTTTTCCAATCAAAATCATGATCGAACCTACATTAATTTCTTGTTGTCTTGACCTAATTCCTTGTCCTCTTATTTCTAGGGTTTTATGATTTGTTCATTTAATCCTTTTCTTCTTCTTTGTGGGCTAAATAAATCTATTTATTTAGTCCTAGGTCTCTTTCATGAATTAATTAATGGATGAAAACCTATTAATTAATTCACCTAATTTCTATTTCATATTTTTCTTCAATTTTCCAATTTACTAATTTCTCCTAATTCCTAATTTCTATTTCTCCTATTTTCTTCATTTTTTCTAATTTTTCCCCTAATTTTCTCCTATGTTTATGCTTCCATTTGTTGCAATCATGGAGGCTATTTTCTCTCTTCCCTTTTGTCATGGGAATGGCATTTTAATCTTATCATAATTTGTCATAATTGTTGTCAATCAATCAATCTTGCATAGAAAATGTCAATTTTGTCATAATTTGTCATATTTGTCATTCTTGATTTGAAATTTCCTTTCAAATCTCTTCATGCTAATTTTGTCCTCTCTCCAATTTGTCTATAAATTGGATGATTTTCTTCAATTAATCAATCAACCATGCTTCTAGTATCCTTATGCTATGATTTTCATCTTGTCAATCTTGCTTGCTTTCATACTTACATTTTGCACTTGTAGGTGAGATCCACAAACAAAGTAATTTGAAGGAGAAAGAAGGACAATGGAGGAACAATGAAGGAGATACATGCTTGGGTTTGCATTTTATTTTAGTATTTCATCTTCATGCCTTTATTGATTGTATTAGGATTTCTTATCATTGCAATTTGGTTTTTGTGGTTGAGCTAGTTTAATAGTTGCATTGATGGTTTCCATTTTCCTACCTACACATTTCATTCCTAATGGCTTTGAAGTTTGTTATTCCACTGCAGCATCTTCTAACTATTCCTGAACCTCTGCTTCTTTCACTACATACTTGTTTTTCCACTCTTGGAACATGTCATCGGTAGGCCAAGAGAAGTTAACAATTTTCTTATTTAGTTTATTCAACCTTTTCCATGTGTTTCTTAATTGCTTAACCTCTGTCTCCAAAAAACCATAATGTGACTTTATTTTCTCAATTTCTTCAGTTGTCCAAATAAATAAAGATGTGTCATCTATATTTATGACTTCATTTATCCATTGAGACAAGTTATATCCTAGCTCATCAAGCCACATATTTTCATCTTTCAACTGACTTGAACTAACAAAACCCCCAGGAAATAGTTCAAACTTATGGTTACCATATTCTTTTCTGCACAAGTTGGCCTTTCTCTCTACACCGGCTCTTCCTTCTGTTAACTTGGTCATGCCTTTCACTAACTCACAAGTGGATTTATTATTATCATCATCCTCTGCCTCTTCATAAGATGAACACAGAAGTTCCAAATCCACCTCTCCAGGCCTCCACTTATTCAAAATTGGCTCTAGAGTAGCCTTGTCTTCTTTCAGATCAATCAACATGTTCAAAATTCTTTTCATATAAATATACACAATAGAAGCTCCTTCTGTGTTAGTAAACTTCAAGACTGTGCCTCTAACCTTTTCCTCATACTTACTTGCAAATAGGGCCTGAGCTTGCTTCAACTTTTCCACTTCATCTTGTATGGTCTCAGTTGATTGAAAACCAGAAGTCATAGGAGAAGGGGAAAATTCAATGATTGGACTGGTGGATGGGGGTTTTGCTGGAGAGGAGGCATTCATTAAAGTAGAAGATTCACCTTTTTGGTACTGCCCTTCTAATTGGTTCTTCAATTTGGTGATGATACTATCCCTGTGGGATATCTCCCCTTTTGCCTCATTATAAGTATTTATAATTGTCTCTAATTTTACCTAGAGATCAACTTTTTCCTTGGCTTCCTTCTTGGCTACTGCCACACTGAATTTTGCTAATTCCCAAACTATGCTGGCAGCTTCTACTACCCATGTATCCTACACTCTTTTCACAATCATACCTCCAAGGTAGCTGGACACTGAAGTTTCCTTCCTCTTTCTGCTCTCATCCCTCCTTAGAGACCACATGACCAAAGCATCATGGTCCTTGCTAAATTTCACTCCTTCCAAGGGCTTTGTTTCTTTTCTTACTATTTCAAGCACTAGTGCATCTGCTATATCCCACTTAGGGAGAATTAGTACACCAAATTTTGCTACCATTTCTCCCTTGCCTAGGAGAAATGGTTTTGAATTATGTCATCATTTCTTGTTTTACTTCTTCCTACACTGCAGATGCATCTTTGTGGGGCTATTCATTTTTCCTCTTCTCACATCTTGCTTTGAATTGTTTTATCTTTTGTCTCCAAACAAATTACATGAAAGATCCTATTGTAACACAATTATTATTAGCTAGGAATTCCTCACTGGCCTGTTTGATGACAGGGTCTAACTCTTTTCCTTTAAACTCCTCTATAGTCCAGTCTATTTCAACACTTGGTGGCTCTTCAAGCATCCCTTCTTGTACTTCTTCATAAGTATAGGCAATCTCCCCAAGACTTCCTAACTACAATAATTTCTCAGCCACTACATGTTCATCTCCCACATGGATTGGGGATTGGGATGGAGAGTATAAAGGCTCACCTATTTGTACCTCTTTTCCCACCCTTTGCCTTTTAGGGGAATCTTGGATTTCAACCACATCTTCTATTTCCCTTTTCCCCTTTGAAGTAGAAGTCTCACCTCTGATTGGCACTAGCACACTATATTTTGGCCTCTTGTGCATCACATATTCACTTGGAGGGATGGCCTTAGCAAAGGTAGGCTTGGCTAGAACCAACTTAGCCTTTTCAGGAGCATTTTTCAATATAACTTTCCTTTACTGCTTTAAGGTCTGCATTAAATCTTCAAAATAAAGTATCAAGAATTTAGCCTTTTCCTAAAAGGGAGTAAAAATAGACAAAGGGTCATAACCAATATCAAATTGGTGGATAAAATTAAGAGCCCTTTTATATTCTATCCATTTTTCCCTTCTCAATTCTTGTTCATCTAGGTTGAATTCATTTATGATCAAATCCTCTGGAAAATGGAACTAGTGTGGTCTTCCTTTACATATGGCTCTCCTCTTGAACATACCATTAAAGAAGTCTTCAGGGCTAGCAAACCTTGACACTATAGTAGACAACCTATATGGCTAAAAGAAATCATCAAAATGTTTCCAACCACCCTTGGTGATTACAAATTGATGTGCAATGGTGACAGTTGGGAAAATTGTCCCTTTCCCCCTATTTGTTAATTTTGCTTCTTGCGATCCTATCATTTGCCTTAGAACCTTTGCAATTCCTATCTTCAATGGGACTTGATAGGGGAGAAAATATGGAGTTCCTCTGAAACCATAAAATCTGAACACAGTAGAGATAGGGTACAAGTATATATCACCCTAGTTGTGAACAATCTTAATATCCTGAGCAAATTCCTTTAGCCTAAGGAATTCAAGGAGAGCTTTAGGAATTCTAGGGTTTTGTGGGCACAAGAGGATCCTAATCCTAGATGCAAAACATCTATCAAACTTCAAATAACTTGCATTATCTCTATCCCAAGACAAAATTGTGCTCCATAATTGAACAAGAATCTCCTCATCATCCTTTTCCTTAATCAGGTCCATTTCACTAGCAAAATAATCAACACCTTTGAATAAAAACATGTGCATAAGAAGAGAATACCATCCAAAAGATCTATCTACCTTAGCATTTTTTTATCCCCATCAACCCTTCACGAATGGCATCAGTGAGATAATGTGCAAAGTCAAAAGTTACTACCAGAGATGGGTTCAAAATCTATGCTAACATGAGCATATAGTGGGTTGGCATGGTTGTTTTAGCATCTTCCCCAAAAATATGACATAGGGACCAATACATCCCTTTAGCCCTCAAAGTAAATAGACTTAGAGAGAAGGGTTCCATGGTGCTAGGGCCTACAACAGTCAGTCCTCCTTATTTTTACAAAAAATTCTTTCAAAGGGCCACTCCTGAGGTGATCTATCTGCACATTATAGACCCATGCAAGTGTTTCAAAATTGATGGGCTCTAAATAATTTGACACCTCACCGAGTTTGAACACTTTCCTAAACTCATCATCATTTATCTCAATTAAAGATCCCCCATTTACATTTCTAACACACCTGGCAACATGATCATAGTTATTTGCAATTTGGGTTAATAGGTCCACATCAATGAAAACCCCAGGGACTATGAGCTTTCCAACATCTAAATCCCATATACTATCATTGGAACAGAGGAATTTCTCTAGCCAAATCCCACTTTAAAGAGTCCTAGACCTGATATCCCTATCTATGAATCCCTTAACCAGTTCCCTTTGTCATACAAACCATCGCCAATTCTTAGATGGGGAGCCTTGGGCACTAATTCTTTCATTTTAGCTACGAAATTAGTAGACATAGTTAAATGTTCTAAAAAGTCATCACAAATGGCTCTTTCCTGGTAATTAACCTTCCCTATGAAATCTCTTCGCGGTGCCATCTTGAAATTACAGTTATTTCAATTAGAACTTAAACAAACCTTTGAGAAATCAAGCACCCAGTGATATCAATTCAAACTGTAACTATCAAGCAATATGCAGAACTTACTTGTTGCCTAAAGAAATTTGCTCCATGCATCATTTCCTCTACAAGACTTTTCAAAATGATACCAAGGTTTTAGCTGATGTGAAGCTTATTACATAAACTAAGCATTGAATAGAAACATTAAGCCACATGCTTCGGCAGTCAATTCGCAATTGAATTCAAAAAATGGCTCCAACGGACCACAAAGAATTTTCTAAGTGTCTTGCCTTTTCGTTGTTTTATGAAAGATAAAAACCTCGCATCTTTTCATAGCAAAACAACTGCATCCATCGGATCCTGAAAAACATGCATGTTCTTTACCTTACTTGGGTCATCCTACTTAGAAATGGGCCCCACCTTCCTTTCGTTGTTTCACGAAGTATAAATCTCATGCATCTTTCCATGTGAAACAACGTTGACCATTTAATCTTCTCCCATCCGCTCGACCGTTATTCTCCACAGTGACCGCTAGTCTATTTAACTAACTGCATGAAACCATCACCACTAATGTTTTTCGCTTTTTCAGAAATGTTAATCACCTTCCATCTTCACCATGCGAAACAACATGCATCATTGGATCAATTTTGAGATGCGCAAATTTTAACTCCTTTAACCTTCAAAGTGGGCCCTCTACATGGAATCTAATTATCCTACCAATTTTCGGAAAATAGCCCCCATGTGTTGGCCATTCATTCACTCAAGAACTCTATTAGTCTCCACGTCTGAACTACCACGTATCTTATCTAGCCATGGATTTCATCAATATTGCCACTTAATCAAACGGGCCCCTCATGATCCATTCAGAGCCACGTGTCCTACTGACAAATCACCTTTTGCCTTAGCTAGACATCTAGTTGTATTGCCACCTCATCTGCTACGTAACCACCAGCTCCTTTTCGCTATTTCATGAAGAGTAAACTTCATGTTGCTTTAGGCTGTGAAACAACATACACCGTTGGATCTTCTCAGAGATGCCCTTCTTTTATCCTGCAAGCCACCCTTTCTTTGGGCCCACTGCCCTTTCGCTACTTTGCAAAAGGTAAACTTTGCACATCTTTTCAATGCGAAATAGCACCGACTGCTAGATCATGAACATGATTCATGATTCTTAACTCATTCTTTAGCTTACCTGTCGAGCCCACCAATCTTTCGCTACTTGGGGAAGGATAAACCTCATCCATCTTTTCATCGTGAAACAACGTGGACCGTTAGATCTACTGGAACATATTTTTCCTTTAGCCTTCCTTGTGACCACTTTACCCAGGCCCACCACCTTTTTGCCACTTTGTGAAAGGTAAATTTCATGCATTTTCCCTTTGTGAGATCGCATGCACTGTTGGATCAATTAGAACTTGCACAATCTTTACGAAGGCCAACAAAGAAATAAAAACTTAGGAGAAGGCAAAAAATTAAAACATTATTAAAGACCTACCTAAGGAAAAAATAAAAGGGGGAACCTCTCCTCACGATGGACCGACCCTTCCACTTAAGTGGAAAAAGTAACAAGGAAATAGAATGCAGGGATTTCAAGATAGAAAAGGGTAAATTGCAAAAACCTTAAACCCTTAGACCAATAACCCTTAGAGGAAAAATGGAGTACTAAGCACAATTTTGTATATTTTAGCAGATTAGAGAACAAAATCACCCAATAGTCAAAATAGTGACAACAATGGCTCTGATTGGGGATGGTTGATTGCAAGATCAACACAAGAATACATAAAACTCTGGAGAATAGACCAAAAGAAACAAGGCCAAACGAAAACCAATAGAAACAAACCTAAATATATATAGACTACAACCTACTATACATGGACTTGAGAGAAGTAATGCTTCAGGAATTGTCCATACACTATAAATTCCTGTACCTCACCATTCATTGTCTGCAAAAAGTATGAGTCTTTTCCATTAAGATCACAAACAATAGAAGGGCCCATCCATAATGACTCAAATTTTTTGTGCTTTCCTTTACCTTTCCCTCTTGCATTCCATTGAAGAACCATGTCACCAATTTGAAACTTCCTTAATGTGGTTCTTTTGTCAAAAAGATACTTGGATTGCAACTAAATCTTCAAATTCATTTTATGAGCCAAAGTCTTGATTTCTTCCACTTCCACCATTTGAATCATTCTGTCTTCCATGGGTTCTGACAACTCCATCTCCTCAACTTGTAGGAACTTGTATATAGGAATAAGGTTATTGACTGGCACCCTAGATTGTGTCCCATAAACCAATTCAAATGGTGATACACCAATTGCTTTCTTAGCAGTAATCATGTCTGCCCATAAGGCCAATTTTAGTTTTTGATCCCAAGACCTTTTGTTCTCCTCAAGAATTTTCTTAATAATATTCAAAAGTCTCTTATTGTTGGGTTCTTCTTGTCCATTACCTTGAGGATGGTATGGTGAAGAATAAGACAATTATTCCATGGCTGGTACAAAATTCAATGAATTCCTTTGATCTAAAGCTCATGGCATTATCCATTATCAGTTTCACAGGAACACCAAATCTTGTTATAACACTATCCATCAGGAAATCAAGGACAACTCTACTAGTGGCTCTTTTAGTAGGTATAGCCTCAATCCACTTAGTGAAGTAATTAGTGGCCACTATGATCCATCTGTGACCTCTTCCTGACTTCTCAACTATTTCCCCCATAAAATCAATACCCCACTGGACAAAAGGGGCTTCTACTATAACTGGGTTAAGGGGCAAAGCTCCTTCATACTTTAACTTGGAAGAAATTTTTTGACATGGGTCACACCTCCGGACATGCTCATGGGCATCTTTGAACAAAGTAGGCCAATAGTATCCAACCCAGACTATCTTGCCAGTTGTGGTCTAGGCAGAGTAGTGGCCTCCACATACTCTATTATGCATTTCAGTTAGCATCCTTCTAGCTTGGGATTTATCTAAGCACATCAATAATGCCCCATCTCTATTTCACCAATATAGATCACCCTGAATAAGGACATACTTTTGAGACTTTAGTTTCAATGTCCTTCTCTGGTTTGGAGTCATTCCCTCTGAGTATGTTTCATCCCTTAAAAAATGTACTATCACTGAGTACCAGGGCTGTGTCTCGATACTTGTGACCAAGATATTCTCAATTTCAACATTGTTAACTTCAACATCAAGGAGATTTGATTCAGCCATTAACATAGCAAGACCTAACCCTCTGACCAATTTAGTAATCTTAATCTCTAGATCAAACTATTGAATTTTGGTTATCCATCTGCACCTTTTGCCAGTGACCTCAGATTGAGATAAGATGTCCTTGACAGCCACATGTGGGACGTAAGCAACTACATTCACAAGATATGGCCTAAATTCTTTTATAGCTTTAACCAAAACATATGCTTGCTTCTCCATGATTTCATATTTCAGCTCTACAACTTGTAGAGATTTACTATAAAAACCAATAGGGTGTTCATATCCTTCAACATCCTTTTGAAGAAGGACTGCAGCCACTGTATGATAAGAAGCAAAAGAAAACAATGAAAAGGGCTTACTTTAATTAGGATACTTCAATACTGGTGCCTCCCAAATATCCCTTTTATTTTCACCAAAAGCCTTTATAGCTTCTTCATCCCAATAAAACTTTGTATCTTTCTTAAGCAACCTAACAATAGGCTTGACTATTTCAGCAAAGTTGGCAATGAACCTTCTAACAAAATTCACCTTGCCCAAAAAAGTTTGAATGCCTTTAACATTCTTTGGCTTGGGTACATTGTTTATGGCTTCAATCCTTTTAGGGTCTATTCTAACCCCTTCCTTGGAGACAATATGCCCAAGCAACTTTCCTTCAGTGACTACAAAATGACACTTTTTTGGATTTAAAGAAACACCAAACTCTAGAGCTTTGTTGAAAACTTTTTCTAGGTGCCCGCAATGGTCATCTGCCCTTTTGGAGAAATATGTTAAATTGTCCTAGTATACAACCATGATAATGTTGATAAATTATTTGAAAGCTACATCCATTGCTCTCTGAAAAGTAGCTCCAACATTTTTTAAACTAAAAGGCATCCTTACATATACATACGTCCCCCAAGGGGTGGTAAAAGCAGTCTTGAACTGTTCAAACTCTTTCACTAACACCTGATTATATCCTGAGAACCCATCCATCATGGACAACAGGTCACAAGTAGTTACTCTTTGCAACATTGCCTCCATATTGGGGGAAGAATAGTTGTCTTTCAAAGAAGCAACATTCCAATTCCTGAAATCATCACAAAGCCTTATGTCCCCATTCTTCTTTCTAACTCGGACTAAATTAGAAACTAATGATGAATGTCTTATAAGCTTAATGATCCCCCCTTCCCTCAACTTAGTTGACTCTTGTTGCATTTTGATTTCCAAAAGGGGGTTGATAGGTCTTTGCTTTTTATTGAAAAGGCTTAGCATCTGGAAGCAAAGGGACTTCATGCTGAAATAGATCTTGTCTATATGCCTTTAGGTCTTCATAAGACCAAGTAAAAACATGTTTATACTTCCTTAATAAATTAATAAGGTTAGATTTAATGTGAGGAGACAAGTTCCTCCCAATATACACCAACTTATGGGATGATTATGTCCCTAAGTTCACTCCCTCCAATTCATCTAACTTGGTGGTTGACTATTGATGCAAATGACTATCACTGTGACTGAACATACCTTCCAATTCTACTAATTCTTTGGGGATTTTTTTGGTTTCCAACTGCACCATGTCATTTCCAAACATTGTTTCTCTATCTTCCACCACTTCTACTAATGCATTGCAATCAATTTTCTGTCCATCGTAGTTATCAATGCATTGTCTGAATATGAGAATATCTTCATCATCCGCAAACACTTTGCAATTATATATATTATCAGGAATAGTAGGCCTAGCATTTATCTCAACTGTAGATATACCGGTTAATGTTACATGATCATTTTTTAATGCAACATTAGCTAAGAAATCAGCCATGATGTTCTTTGATCTTTCTATCTAGTTAATAGAAAATGCACAAAAATGCTCAATCACATCCCAAACAACATGTTTATATATTTTCAAATGATCATTTTTGGATGCATACTTAGACCTTACCTAAGAAACAACCAACTATGAATCCCCCAATACTCTTAACAACTGAATTCCATGCCTTTTAGCAACTTCAAGCCCCAATAACAAGGCTTCATATTTAGTAGTGTTATTTGTACATTGGAAAGCTAACAGAAAAGAGTATTTGAAAGTCATACCTGATGGGGACTCAAAAAGAACTCCTACTCTGAATCCTTCCTTAGACAAAGCTCCATCAAAGTACATATACCATAAACCTTGTTGCTAAGATTCCAATTCACCAATAATAAGATCAGTATTTTTCAACTAAGGTAGAATTGGTTGTACTCTGAAGTTATCAAGATCCACATCAATCATACAATTCAACATATTAGGGTCTATCTTCTCAATTACCCTAGGAGCACATGGTTCTCTATATAGCTTAACATGGCTTCCATTTATTGGTATTGTACCATGAAAGATCTAACTGAACATTTCCCCCCATGGCTGCAACCCATTGTCTAGATAATAGCATGCCATAATGAGGTTTTGTATTAGTTACTATGACATCCATCTTATATGTTGCTATCTTTACCTCCACATCCTTCATGGTACCTATCACGGGTACTTCTCTATTATCCATAGCATAGCACTTCCCATAAACAGTACTTATTGATAATCCCAACTCCTTCATGATAGCATATGGCATCACATTTGCAGCAGCACTGGAGTCTATCACATAGTTCTTAATTAACCTATTATTCACTAAAAAAGTTACATAAAAAGGATCAACCTGTGAAGGTTCTTGTGTAATAGTTGTTCTGACATATACTTCTAGGGTTTGTAGCTCATGATCCTTTTCATCCTTCATCGTACCTATAGGCAAAGCTGCACTATTATCTAATATATTAGAAAATAAAGAGAGAGAAGCTTCTCTATGTTCCTTTATTTTTAACTGTTCTTCCAAAGGGACTATAACCTTCATTTGGGTCAGAGCCCAAGTCATATCAAAAGTAGAACTATTAATTGGCTCAGTATTAATTTTGGCCTTTTCTGCTTTAGGCTGACTTGCCCTTTTAGCTGTAGCAATCCCTTGTAAATCACCAATAGTATTATTATCTGCACTCTTGGCTATATCTTTGGATTGGTCACTTTTTGCATGACCATCTTGAGGTAGGGTGCTATTACTTGCTATCTTTTTCTGAGATACTTCTTTCATAAACAAGGAGCCAGGTTCACCCTGATCTCCATCCCTTTTACTACTTCTCAGATTGTAGTTGTGCTTTTCATTGGCTATGGCAGCCTTGGTAAGAACTTTTACCTCTTCATCACTAGGTCTTCTACGATGAACTTCTTCATGTTAAATGGTTACCACATTTAAAGTGGGATGCCAATCAAGTTTCAGTTGCCCTTGACAACATTTATTATAATTTAGCACATCACACTCACTAGGTTCACTTTGTGAAGACTCGTTATCACTTTCAAAAATAGTGTCGAACATGTTGATATTAGGCTCACCCTCCTTTCTCATGGATTCTTCAAGAGCTTGAGCTACAACACATTGATGAGGATAATGTGGCCCATCAAAGGCCATGCACCAAGGAGTATTTTCCATATTGTGTTCATTTCCTCCTTTCAAAGGATCTAGGGTGTCCTGGTTTTGAGTGTTCTTTAACTTATCATTCTAAGGTTTGCCATCCTTCCAAGTAGTGTTGTATGACATATCAAGTAATCTGGGAGGCCTATCTTGCCAATTATAATGAGGTTTATCATTCTTACTTACCTTAGCAGTAAGATCTTTCATAGCAGTCATTAACTTTTCTATTTTGTCTTCCTCCTTGGCAACTTTATTAGGCTATTGTTTTGATTCTTGCCATAACCTTCCATTAGTCCTCCTTCCCACCTTTCGAGATGCTCTCATATTACTTTCCACATTGATGGAAATTCTAAAAGCATCTCTCAGACTATGTTGATTTTTATCCTTCAGAATGTAAGCCATTTTATAGAATCAAAAGCATTATAATAAGTGTTCAGACACATATTATCATCTAGTCTCATCACTTGGTAAAGCCTATGCATTGCTTTCTAAAATCTTGCATTGAAATCTATGACAATTTCATTATCGAACTTCCTAATGTTATTGAACTCATTGAACATAAAGCTCACATTTGTTTTATCACCATATTTCTCTTGGAAGCAATTCTTAAAGTCCTCCCAAGAACCAATGCTATTTACAAGTAGACCTCTGTACCAATCCCTTTCATCATCCACCAAGGACTGTGCAAATAATTTCATGATGACATCTTCATCTACAATCTCATAGTCATTTATCAAGTCACCAATATATTTTAGGTGCTCTTCTGCACTTATAACATTATTGCCAACAAATTTGTGAAGCCTATCCCTTAATTTGGTAGGAACATGGTTAGGATACCCTAGGATTCCCTCAAAGAAAAGATGTCTGTATAACTCCAAATTAATGGGTCTTCTCTAAAAATGGTTACCAGTAGGGTTATTACCCATATTCATTCTCATATTAAGACCATGAGTTGGAGGAACTTGGTTACTTTGATTGGTAATAGGGAGTTAACTAACTAGAACAATACTCATAGACAGAGTTGACTAAATTTTAAACGGAGGGAATGAGGCATGCTGAGGTAAAAGCTTATTTGGGTCTGTTGAAGGAAATATTATGGGAGGAGCCTTTAGATAGTTAATTTTTCTTTTAACCTCTTAATTGGCTACTTCTAATTCATCTTTCTCCAATTCCCTTTGCAAATCTTCCTTCTCTTTCCTGATCCTGTCTATCTCTCTCTCATGTGCAGACAACTAATGAGATATTTTTGTTGTATTCTTAGACCTAGACCCATTTTCCATGCACTTCTATTTTCCTTTGTCAACATTATTTCTAGCAGGTTGTGGGTCACTAAGGGCCTCCCTACTAGGCTGCACAACAAATTTGTGTGCAGGGTTGGTCTTGGCAGTCAGATTTTCTCTTTTGACTAGACCTTCATCCTCACTCTTAGTTTTCTCTTGGGTGAACAATCCAAGATCAGCAATCTATCTTAAAATCCTATCTCTCTCAATCAATTTAGCTTTAACTTCTTTTTGTTTATTTGCTTCCTTTTGTGCTCTTAGGGAGATCAAGTGATGAACTCTTCTATTGAGAGCCTCAATTTCTTGGGATACCTTATCTTCATTAGGGAACATCTCTTTAGAATTAGATATATTAACTTGATCAATATGAATCAAACTAATATTTTCATCTACAGTTCTTGGTACAGAATCCATCTTAACATTAGAACTATTCATATCCTTCCCAGATGAACTAGCACAAGAGATCTTCTAATTCAAAACTTAGAAATCCTCATTAATGTTGGCATTTTTGATGATTAATATTGTGATTGTCATTGATGGACACACACTTGCTTTGAGATCCCTTTTTGTATGTATGAGTTAAAGCTCAACTGGTATGATGTATTATAGTCTTTAGACTATCAGTGTTTTGCAGAAAGTGTTTACCGGTCTCAAGTGGTATGAAGACCCCAAGAGGTTCAAGGATCTCAAGTGGTACAAAGGAACGAAGCGGCACAACTCATATTTCCTAGTCTTCATTTTGTCAAACCGGCAACCGGTATTTTGCTTAACCGGTATTTTGTTTGAACCGGTAATACTCAGTGATGAGTTACCAATTGACATTTTGTGATGAGTTACCATACACTGATTGTTTGGCGATGCTGACACTTTGACGGTGCATTTGTGTCATGTTACCGAAAGTTTCTAGATGCATTGAACCTAGGAAATTGTATTGTAATCCTACTGAATCAGATTCCTTTATAAGAACATCATGTCTAGGGTTTTAAAAAGTTGCTAGGGTTTAAGGTGGTTGATGAGTTTTTGTAAGTGCAATCATAGAAGAGAAGTTGAGGTTTGTGAGAGAAGGCAGAGTGTGAACATGTTGAAGATTGAAGTAATGCTGGAATGCATTAGGAATGAGCTATCAAGGATCTAACCAAGCAATCTGTGCTATTTGCTAGATCACTCACTTGTTGATTACTCACATCTTCAACAAATCTAAAGCCCTTAACCGGGTAGGCCCAAAAAGCCTTTTGTAAATCCTCTAACAAGGTGGTTCACATTTGTGGATCTAAAATGCTCTAGAAAGGTATTCTTTAATCGGACTTATCTCCTAATAGAGATTGAGATTCCTAACAGGATCTGTTCTGGTAAAGAACATTGTATGACCTTAACCGGTCTAGTTCCTATTCTGTAGATAGTTACTTGTGATTTTCATCTCACCATGGTTTTTCCCATTTGGGTTTCCATGTCAAAATATCTTGTGTTATGGCATTATTGCTCCTATGGGTGAATGCCTTATTTTCTATTTGGTTTGCATGTGTGTTAACCAGTTTGTTTGTTAAACTGTTTTACCAATTTACTGCTAGACTGTTAAGGTGCTTAAGTACAGTAATTTTTGGTATACTAGTTCACGCCCCCCCTCTTAGTATTCATCAATTGGTATCAAAGCCAACCTTTCTATAAGTTTAACTACTTGGAAAGAGATTTGGGGGAATACACTATGAGGGAACTTACTCATCAACTCACTCAGTTTGAGCAAGCCTATGATGAACTTATGGTCAAATATAAGGCCTCTCAGGCAAAAAGGAGAGAACATGCTGAAAAACTGATGGAGCTAACTAAAAATAGTTCCTCTGACGAAGCGGACATGGAAGCCCTAATTCAAGAAGTAGAAAAGCTGAATGAATCCAATTCCAACCTAAGAAAGGAGTTGGAAGGACTAACTATCTGAATGTGTCAAGAGCCTGAGAACTAGAGGAAAGTTGAAGATCTTGTAAAAGATAGAGATCATGAGAACTCCAAGTTAAAACAAGAAATTAGTGCCCTAACCGCTCAACTCCATGCGAGCAAAGTGGAAAAGGAAGACATGCAAGAAGAACTGAACATAGTCATCTCCAAGAATGCAAACTTGATGGAAACAAATGCTGCTATTTCCAAAGAACTCTTTGAGTCAAAGGGAATACTTGCTAAGTTCAACAAGAGTACTATTAAGCTAGAGAAAAATCTTGAATCGACTAAACCTGTCAAGAATACTAATGGACTTGGTTACTATGGTCATGAGGAAGGTGAGAGCTCTGGTGAAAATGTTGAAGTATCGAAGAAGCAACTAACATTCAAAGGTAAACGTAAGCAAAAGTTCAAACCTATTTGCTTTAAATGTCTTAAAGAAGGACATACTGCTAATGTGTGTAGGAGCAAAGCCTACAATAATTTTCCTTACTTTATGAACAATGTACCTAGATCCAATAAGTTCAATGGTAATTGTCATGCATGATACAAGTTTGGGCATAGAGCATCTGAATGCAGGTCTGTTATGAACAACACTGGAAGATATCCTCAGAGGACTCAAGGAGTTGGTCCAGAACCTTTTGTGAACCAGAATCCCAACCAGTTTAATACCTTTAATCATCAGTCAGGTAGCAATGGCTATCAAGTAGCAACCAGATGGAGAGCAAACTATTTGATTTGTCATTGTCATGGTCACATTGCTGCAACATGCAGGAGGAAGAATAGTAACATGGATAATGGACCATGGAGAGCACTTGGAATGGTCTGCTATCATTGCAACAAACCGGGTCACATTGCTAGATTCTACAGAACAAGAAAGAACATCAGATGACATACCGGTCACTCCAGAAGGAAAGATTGATGTTGAAACTGTTCAAGCGGATATGAACAAAACCTAGAAAAAGAAACCAAGAGTGTTGCAAGAAGAACCAGTTTCTGCACCTAGTGTGGAAATTTCAGGACCAGAAAACTAAGCTACAAAAAGCTTAGGCAGAGCAAATGGTGAAATATCTTGAGCCCCTAGTTGATACCGATGAAAGATCTTAACCAGTATTAGATACATGTGAGTCGACAGAAGACTGAAAATGGTAAAAGGAAAATTAGGGTTTACACCCTAATAGTGGAGCATTAATTATGGTAGGTGGAGAAGTTGTTTAAAAGGAATTTTCAAATCATTTCTCACTTATCATTTTTCGAGTGAAGAAAAGTGATTTGCATAGCGATTCAAAGAATTTATCAAAAACCTGACGAAGAATCTTAAGCAAACATCTGTTGAAGAAGTGTAGAACACAAAGCGGTATTTCTACAACTGAAGGAGTGTGTGGTGAAGTTCAAGTTGCGAAGCCCTAAATCTCAATTTATGAAGGTATTTTTCAAAATTCTCTATTTATCATTGGTTTCACATCACATGCTAGTTCTAGTGCACCTGTTGATTCTGTAGATTTCATCAAATGAAAAGCAAAATACAATGCCCTATCCCTAGTACCTGGTGGAATTATAGTGGAGGAAGGCATTTCAGATTACATAGATTATAAAATTGAAGACTTAGGGTCTCTTGTAATCCATTCCCAGTTGAATTTGTTCTACGGGAAGGATAAGAAGACTAAACCAGAATTTAGCATTCTAGAAAAAAAGAAACTTCACAATGTAGTCTATTTTCTTGAAGAATTTTCAGATGATCACATTCGCATCATTCTGAGCAGAGTGTATAGTGATAAAATGTACTTAGAGTAGATGCACGACATCACACTAGAAGTGATTCATGTCGTCACCGATTTTTGTAACATAGGGGAAGTGCCAGCCCCAAGGAAGGTTAGTAGGACTGAAATGTCCAAGCTCACCAGTTCAGTAAGCGACTCACGTGGAATGACTGTCAACTCAATCAAGGATGATCTAGTCAAGTATGTTTGCATGGTGATAGGTTACCAGACATTCTCTACTAGTAGAATTAATTGTCTCTATTACAGCGGTAAATGCCGCTTATAGGATGATCAAGGAAGATGCATCATTTGATCTATGCACTTGTATGCAAAGACAACTTCTGTTGAATCTTAATTCGATCAAACAGGACAATGCACTAAGATTTAAGTTCGAACAACTATTGGTTGGGTTGTTCTTTTACTTCCAAGGCTACTTTCCAGGAGTAGGTGACATTCAGTGGTCTGTTGACCAACCGGTGACAAAGAAAATCAAGGAAAGTCTACAAGAAGTTGGAACCAGCTACCCTGAAGTCCTGAACAAGTACTTTGATGAGTTCAGAAGCAAGATGAGCCTAAGGATGAGGATATCCAGTGACATTGTCAAGAAATATGAAGAGGACATCTGCTTTATCATCAAAGTGGATGAATGCATAATGGAGGCCGTTGAGCCTAGATAGGAAGAAGTGGAGCCTATGGGCTATGAGGTAATGTATGATATGCTGGACTGGTATGCTTCTACTCTAATCACCTCACCCCTTGATCCTAAGGCAAAGAAAACTAGCACCTATTTGGAAAGGGTTACACTGGTTGTAGAACCCTCAGTAAAGAAAGGAAAGGCAGTGCCTTCAACATCGACACTAGTTACTGCAACTAGTCCCAAAGTGATCAAGCGATCACTAGCTAAGAAGAAATCAGAAGCTGCACCCACCAAAGTCTTTGAGAGGAAGTGGAAGACAAAAAGCAATACACCAGACTCAGAAGAAACTGTGTAAGAAGAACCACCTAAGAAGACCAGGAAAATGAGGAAAAAGACAAAGAATGAACCGGCAACATCTGCATTGGTAAATATTGATATTTCTTCTTATAAACCTTTATCACATTGTCAAAGGACAATCAAGAATGTTAGAAGAAAATTGCTTGGTGATTTCAATGACAATGAGAAAGAGGACGTAGAATAAGAAGTTATTCAATATTTATGTGTTAATGACCAGTCGCCATCAGAAATTAGATCTAAGGCACCTGATTCTTTATATAATTCTTTAGATAACAAATGGCACATTGCCATAAAAAAGGAACAAGAAATAAGAGAGGAAGTATTTGCACACTATTTTCCTAATGTGTCTAATTCGGAACTTTTTGAAGTTATGGAAAAATACAAAGTTCTCTTCTTTATGCAAAGAAGGAGACTCCTATTGCTAGAAGGAAAAGTTCCTGAAGTGGTGAAAGACACCCACTCTCATGCCAAGGCTGCTTTGAGATTGCACAATGTATTGGAAGCCAACAAAAAGGCTGAGCAAGAACCAGAAATATCAAAACCAGATGAAGTATATGATAGTGAAGAGGAACTGATCACTGAACAAATGGAACCCATTGACATTGACACCTTAGATGGTGAAAAAGTTACTCAGGGTACACCATCAGAAGGAACATGATAGGAGAAGTAGGCAGAAGAAGAAAAGAAGCAACAGGAAGCATAAAAGAAGAAACAGATAGATGAAGAGGAAAAGAGAAAAGAGGAGGAAAAGAGGAAAGAGGAAGAGAATAAGAGAAAAGAGGAGGAAAAGAGGAAAGAGGAAGAGGATAAGAGAAAAGAAGAGGAGAAGAAGAGAAGAGAAGAGGAAAATAAGAAACAAGAGGAAGAGAAGAAGAAGAAGTAAGAGGAAAAGAAAGAAGAGGAGAAGCGGAAAGAGGAAGAGAAGAAATAGGAAGAGGAGAAGAGGAAGAAGGAAGAAGAGAAGAAGAAGGATGAAGAAGAGAAGAAGCGAAAAGATGAAGAGAAGAGACAAGAAGAAGTGAAAAGAAAGAAAGAAGAAGAGGAGCAGAGGAAGGCTCACAAAGATAAGAAAAAAGCCAAGGACAAGGAAGCAGTGGCAAAGAGAACAAAGGTAGAGACCCCAATGGCAATTGGTAGTCAGGCTAAACCAGCTAACATTGCTAGTCCCATTGACCTCCAATCTACAAATGAAATAGATTTGCTCCAAAGCATTAAGGTTACTCAAGAATGTCTGGAAGTGATAAGGAGGAAAAAGGAGCAAGATGTGATCCAAGTTGTCGTGGACACTCTTACCAGTTTGATACCCGGTACAAACCTTCCTAGTACTGATTCCTCACTTGCATAATTCAAGCTCCTATGCACAGTTGTAGAAGACCAAGTGCAAATCTTGGAAGAGGTTGCAGAAGCAATTGCCAAGAAGGAACATCAAAAGGCTCTGAACACTACCTTGGTGAGAAAGTTCACAGAGCTCTGGTTTGATCTTCAAAAGGTATAGAAGGACATTAGAGATGCAATGAATGAGGGAAATCTACTACTTAGCAAGATTTGTCAACCTCATTTATTCTATGATGATATGCTCACTCAAAAATACAAACTATAAACTGATATGCAGTCATTTATTAGCACCTTCAAGATGTCATATGACTTCTTCTCCACATATGGACAAACTACTCACTGGTTTCAACTTCAGTCTACAAGACTAGAGGTAGAGATAAGCAACCAAACACGTAATTTGAAGGAAATTCAATTGGTCCTACTGCCAAGACTGCAAATTCTCATGAAATGCTACCTCAATATAGATGCCCTAATGATTACTCAAGAGATGAGTACCATGGATGCCATGGAGGAGTAGGTTTATCATATGCAAACAGAGCATGAGGTTGCTACTTCATTGCTTGAATCATGGTCTTTATCCATGAAGACATTTATCCAGGACTTTAAATCAGTTTTTGACAAGTTTCACTCTTTATTGTCATAAACTCTTTAAATTAGTTATTAATGCTAAAGGAACAGGGATTATTCAGCTATACTTTGTCATTGTTGGCAAAGGGGGAGAAGTATTCTGGTATTTAAAATTTTGATGCATGATATGTTGTATTTTTTGCAAAAGGGATTGTGTATATGCTTAGGGGGAGTAATTTTGATTATGGCATATTTTTGTTGTAAAACACTTAGATTTCAAAATTTTCCTAAGTGTTGCCATCAATGCCAAAGGGGGAGATTGTTGGTATTTTTGATGATTAATGTTGTGATTGTCATTGATGGACACACACTTGCTTTGAGATCACTTTTTGTATGTATGAGTTAAAGCTCAACTAGTATTTGTTCTAACCGGTATGATGTATTATAGTCTTTAGACTATCAGGGTTTTGTAGAAAGTGTTTACTGGTCTCAAGTAGTATGAAGACCCTAAGCGATTCGAGGATCTCAAGTGGTACAAAGGAATGAAGTGGCACAACTCATATTTCCCAGTCTTCATTTTGTCAAACCAGCAACCGGTATTTTTTTTGAACTAGTAATACTCTGTGATGAGTTATCAACTGACATTTTGTGATGAGTTACCATCTACCGATTGTTTAGCAGTGCCGACACTTTGATGATGCATTTGTGTCATGTTACCGAAAGTGTCCAGATGCATTGAACCTAGGAAATTGTATTGTAATCCTGTTGGACCGACATGAAATCAAATTCCTTTATAAGGACATCATGTCTAGGGTTTTAAAAAGTTGCTAGGGTTTAAGGTGGTTGATGAGTTTTTGTATATACGATCATAGAAGAGAAGTTGAGGTCTGCTAGAGAAGGCAGAGTGTGAATGTGTTGAAGACTAAAGTAATGCTAGAATGCATTAGGAATGAGCTATCAAGGATCTAACCAAGCAATCTATGCTATTTGCTAGATCACTCACTTGTTGATTGCTCACATCTTCGACAAGCCTGAAGCCCTTAACCGGGTAGGCCCAAAAAGCCTTTTGTAAATCCTCTAACAAGGTGGTTCACATCTGTGGATCTAAAATCCTCTAGCAAGGTAGTCTTTAATCAGATTTATCTCCTAACAGAGATTGAGATTCCTAACAGGATCTATTCTAGTAAAGAACATTGTATGACTTTAACTGGTTTGGTTCCTATTCTGCAGATAGTTACTTGTGAGTTTCATCTCACCGTGGTTTTTCCCATTTGGGTTTCCATGTCAAAATATCTTGTGTTATGGTGTTATTTCTCCTGTGGGTGAATGCCTTATTTGCTATTTGGTTTGCATGTGTGTTAACCAATTTGTTTGTTAAACTATTTTACTGATTTACTACTAGACGGTTAAGGTGTTTAAGTACAGTAATTTTTGGTATACTAATTCATCCCCCCTCTTAGTATTCATCAATTATTACCAAACAAACCACAATGGAAACCCAAAATGTCTTGCTCAGATTCACAGGAAGAAGAATTTGAATTTGCATATATGGGTCTATCAGATGACTTACCTGTATGAATGCTTTTTTGTATCTAGGCAACACTAGATGGCTCATGTGCAACTGATCTTTTCTGGCCTCTTCATGCCTGCTCAGGTAATCCTTCTTGCAACATCTCTTGAGGATTTTTCCTCATGAATGATCTAGTGTTCTTTCCTCTCTGCATTATACTTGTTTTCCTTAAAATGAATTATGCTTATTCAAGAGCACTAGTTACTTTATGTCAGAGTCGCCACCCAAAATTTTGGGAAAATAAGAAAACAAGCTTGATAAATCACTTGTAGAAGACTATAGAACAAGAAGATCTTCAGAGAGAGAAATAACAAAGATTAGGGATGAAACGACATGCTACAAGGACCAAACACACAAATTCAAACAAACTTTTGGGCAATATAACCAGTAGATCTGCAATACAGATTCACACTATGACTCTCCCCAGTAGAGTCGCCACTTTTGTTGTTCTCAAATTCTGATTTCCTTGATCCCTCTGTGAGAAAATTGAAAGCCTCGGTTGCATATGGAGAGGACAACAAGAAAATAGAACTCTAGAATAACATATAACAAGGTTTCTACAAAACCTTCTACACTTTAAGCTTATTTCAAGCTCAGGTGGGTATACCTCTTATGAATACCTTCACAATTTTAATATAGGATTCATAGTACACCAGTGTCCTATGAATCCTAACAATACTGAAAACTAAAGAGAAAACATGTATTCATCTTTTAGTCTTGACCCCAAGAAACATAGAAAAGATTCCACAAAAGATATCAGTGCCTTATCTAGGCTACAGAGTCACCCATGTGAACCTCATCACCTTAACAATACTAAAAACTAAAGAGGAAACATGTATTCATCTTTTAGTCTTGACCCCAAGAAACATAGAAAAGATTCCACAAAAGATATCAGTGCCTTATCTAGGCTACAGAGTCACCCAATTTAAACAAGAGTTTTGAATCTGGACATTCACATACATCTCATCACTTCGCCTTTCATTAACCTAATATATGCCTGACATATATATAAGTTTTTCCCTTTATGCTAAAACTGTTTATCACATTCAAGCACAAAACAATTGATTTACTAACAGATATATTTCATGTATATTTAATCCCTCTTCTGGAGAGAAAACCTTGAAACATGTCTGTAAGACTACCTTGCAATCCCTAGTCAATCAAATAACCCTAAATTATCCAAAAGAAACCAATAAATCAATGAATTAACACAAGAAGACAATGAAGATTTAGGCTCAGAAAGCTTTGATCTATATATTAATATTCATTTTGAAAATCTTACATAACTCAAGGTGATTTCTGAAAGAACCAAAAAACCTTAGATATATTTCAACTGAGTTTCTTTACAAATTCTTGTGATCCTCTATTCTAAAGTCCTGGTATCCATTTATAATGATATGGATGCAAACCAGCTTTGGACTTCCCTAGGATAAGTTTATTACAACCATGATTCCCGCTGAAAAGAAATTACAATCATTTCATTCCTAACAACTTTGAAGTTTGTTATTCCGATGCAGCACCTTCTAACTGTTCTTGAACCTCCACTTCTTGCACTGCATACCTATTTTTCCACTCTTGGAACATGTCATCACAAGGCTAGGAGAAGTTAAAAATTTTCTTATTTAGTTTGTTCAACCTTTTCCATGTGTTTCTTAATTGCTTAACCTCTGTCTCCAAAAAATGATAATGTGACTTTATTTTCTCAATTTCTTCAATTGTCCGCATAAATAAAGATGTGTCATCTGTATTTATGACTTCATTTATCCATTAAGACAAGTTATATCCTAGCTCATCAAGCCACACCTTTTCATCTATCAACTGACTTGAACTAACAAAACCCCCATGAAACAGTTCAAACTTATGGTTAGCATATTCTTTTCTGCACAAGTTGGCCTTTCTCTCTACACTAGCTCTTCCTTCTACTAACCTGGTCATGTCTTTCACTAACTCACAAGTGGATTTAATATTTGCATCAGCCTCTGCCTTTTCTTAAGATGAACACATAAGTTCCAAAACCACCTCTCTAGGCATCCACTTATTCAAAATATGCTCCAGAGTAACCTTGTCTTCTTTCCGATCAATCAACATGTTCAAAATTATTATCATATAAATGTACACAATAGAAGCTCCTATAGTGTCAGCAAACTTAAAGATTGTGCCTCTGACCTATTCCTCATACTTACTTGCAAACAAGGCCTAATCCTGCTTCAACTTTTCCACTTCATCTAGTATGGTCTCGGTTGATTGAAAACTAGAAGTCATAGGAGAAGGGGGAAATTCAATGATTGGACTGGTGGATGGGGGTTTTGCTGGAGAGGAGGCAATCATTAAAGTAGAAGATTCACCTTTCTGGTACTGCACTGGTAATTGATTCTTCAATTTGGTGATGATACTATCCCTGTAGCCTATCTCCCCTTTTTCCTCATTATAAACCTTTAGAATCATCTCTAATTTTACCTAGAGATCAACTTTTTCCTTGGCTTCCTTCTCGACTACTACCACACTAGATTTTGCTAATTCCAAAACTATGTTGGTAGCTTCTACTACCCCTATATACTGCACTTTTTTCACAATAATACCTCCAAGGTGGCTAGTCCCTGAAGTGTCCTTCCTCTTTCTACTCTCATCCCTCCTTAGAGACCACATGACCAAAGCAGCATGGTCCTTCTTAAATATCACTCCTTCCAAGGGCTTTGTTTCTTTCCTTACTACTTCAAGCTCTAGTGCATCTGCTATATCCCACTCAGGGAGAATTAGTACACTAGCTTTTGCTATCATTTCTCTCCCCTTCTCTGGAGTAAAGGTTTTGAATTTTGTCATCATTTCTTGTTTTACTTCTTCCTCCACTGCAGATGGATCTTTGTCGGGCTGTTCATTTTCCCTCTTCTCAAATCTTGCTTTGAATTGTTCTATATTTTGTCTCCAAACAAATTGTATGAAAGATTCTATTGTAACAAAATTATTATCAGCCAGGAATTCCTCACTGGCTTGTTTGATGACAGGGTCTAACTCTTTGCCTTTAGACTCCTCTAAAGTCAAGTCCATTTCAGCACTTGGTGGCTCTTCAGGCATTCCTTCTTGTACTTCTTCATAAGTATAGGTAATCTCCCCAAGACTTCCTAACTGCAATAACTGCTTAGCCACTACATGTTCATCTCCCACATGGATTGGGGATTGGGATGGAGAGTATAAAGGCTCACCTGTTTGCACCTCTTTTCCCAACCTTTGCCTTTTAGGGGAATCTTGGATTTCAACCACATCTTATATTGCTCTTTCCCTTTTGAAGTAGAAGGCTCACCCCTGACTGGAACTAGCACACTATATTTTGGCCTCGTGTGCATCACATATTCACCTAGAGGGATGGCCTTAGCAAAGGTAGGGCTAGCTAGAACCAACGTAGCCTTTTCAGGATCATTTATCAATATAATTTATGTTTTCTCCTTTAAGGTCTGCCTTTACATATGGCTCTCCTCTTGAAAATACCATTAAAGAAGTCTTCAGGGTTGGCAAACCTTGACACTGTAGTAGACAACCTATATGGCTGAAATAAATCATCAAAATGTTTCCAACCACCCTTGGTGATTACAAATTGATGTGCAATGGTGATAGTTGGGAAAATTGTCCCTTTCCCCCTATTTGTTAATTATGCTTCTTGCAATCCTCTGATTTTCCTTAGGACCTTTGCAATTCCTATCTTGAATGGGACTTGATAGGGGAGGAAATATGGAGTTCCTCTAAAACCATAAACTCTAAACACAGTAGAGATAGGGTACAAGTATATATCACCCTAGTTGTGAACAATCTTAATATCTTGAGCAAATTCCTTAGGCCTAAGGAAGTCAAGGAGAACTTTAGGAATTCTAGAGTTTTGGGCACAAGAGGATCCTAAACATAGATGCAAAACATCTATCAAACTTCAAATAACTTGTATCCTCTCTATCCCAAGACAAGATTGTGCTCCACAATTGAGCAGGCATCTCCTCATCATCCTTTTCCTTAATTAGCTACATTTCACTAGCAAAATAATCAGCACCTTTGAATAAAAACATGTGCATAAGAAGAGAATACCATCCAAAAGGTCTATCTACCTTAGCATTTTTTATCCCCATCAACCCTTCATGAATGGCATCAGTGAGATAAGGTGCAAAGTCAAAAGTTACTTCCAGAGATGGGTTCAAAATTTGTGCTAACATGAGCATATAGTGGGTTGGCATGGTTGTTTCAGCATCTTCCCCAAAAATCTAACATAGGGACCAATACATCCCTTTAGCCCTCAAAGTAAATAAACTTAAAAAGAAGGGTTCCATGGTGGTACGGCCTACAACAGTCAATCCTCCTATTTTGACAAAAAATTCTTTGAAAGGGCCACTCCTTAGGTGATCTCTCTACACATTATAAACCTGTGCAAGTGTTTCAAAATTGATGGGCTCTAAATAATTTGACACCTCATTGAGTCTGAACACTTTCCTAAACTCATCATCATTTATCTCAATTAAAGATCCCCTGTTTACATTTCTAACACACCTGGCAACAAGATCATAGTTATTTGCAATCTAGGTTAACATGTCCACATCCATGAAAACCCCAAGGACTATGAGCTTTCCAACATCTAAATCCCATATACTATTCATTGGAGTAGAGGAATTTCTCTAGCCAAATCCCACTTTGAAGAGTCCCAGACCTGATATCCCTATCTATGAATCCCTTAACCAATTCCCTCTGTCATACAAACCGTCTCCAATTCTCAGACGGAGAGCCTTGGGCACAAATTCTTTCATTTTAGTTGCGGCATTAGTAGACATAGTTAATTGTTCTAAAAAGTTCACAAATGGCTCTTTCCTAGTAATTAACCTTCCCTGTGAAATCTCTTCGTAGTGCCATCTCAGAATTACAGTTATTTCAATTAAAACTTAAACAAACCTCTGAGAAATCAAGTACCCAGTGATATCAATTCAAACTATAACTGTCAAGTAATATGCAGAACTTACTTTTTGCATGAAGAAATTCACTCCGTGCACCATTTCCTCTACAAGACTTTTCAAAATGGTGCTAAGGTTTTAGCTGATGTGAAGCTTATTACAGAAACTGAGCATTGAATAGAAACATTAAACCACATGCTTTGGCAGTCAATTCACAATTGAATTCAAAAAATGGCTCCAACGGACCACAAAGAATTTTCTAAGTGTCTCGCCTTTTTGCTGTTTTGCAAAAGATAAAAACCTCACATCTTTTCATTGCGACACAACACTGTCCATTGGATCGTGAAAAACATGCACGTTCTTTACCTTACCTGGATGATCCTGCTTAGAAATGGGCCCTGCCTTCATTTTTCTATTTCGTGAAGTATAAATCTCATGCATCTTTGCCATATGAAACAATTCTAACCATTGGATCTTCTACCATCTGCTCAACCGTTATTCTCCATCGTGACCGCTAGTCTATTTAACTAACCACATGAAACCGTCACCACTAATGGTTTTCGCTATTTCACAAAGGTTAATCACCTTGCATCTTCACCATATGAATCAACACGCATCATTGGATCAATTTTGAGATGCACATCTTTTAACTCCTTTAACCTTTAGAGTGGGCCCTCTACACAGTATCCAATTGTTCTACCTGTAGCTAGGAAATTTGGAATCATCACAAGCAAATCAAAATACTAATCTAGCTCAATCACGAAAGCTCAAATGCAATGATCAATCCTAACACACTCAATAAAGACATGAAAATAAAACATTCAAAACTAAATACTATGCAAACCAAATGTAGATCTAAATGCTTCCTTCATGCGGCTCCATTGTCCTTCTTTCTTCTCTAAATAGCCTTTGTTTGTGGATCTCACCTTCAAGTGCACACACATGAGATGAAAGAAAGTAAACAAGATTGCGGCGCAAGAATACTCGAAGCGTGATTGATTCGACAAAGTGATTATTAGATTGGGATTGAAGAAATTCATCCAATTTATAGACAAATTGGAGAAATGATCAAATTAGCATGATTCAATTCAAATGGAAATTGTAAATCAAAAATGTCAATTATGACAAATTATGACAAATTATGACAAATTATGCACTTTCTATGCAAAATTGATTGATTGATAATTTATGACAAATTATGACAAATTTCTATGTCAAAAATTGATTGATTGTCAATTATGACAAATTATGACAAATTGAAATGTCATTCCCATGAAATTAGGAGAGAAATAGGAGGAAATTAAAATTAGGAATTAGAAAATTAGAAAATTAGAAAAAGAGGAAAATTAGGAATTAAGATAAATTAGGTGAATTAATTAATAATTTGTCATTTATTAATTAATTCACAAAAAGAGGAATAATTAGTTAGCCAATTAAATAAACATTTAATTGTGACAAGAAGACTTAGGATAAATAAATAAATTATTTAACCTAGAGGGAAAATGCCAAACAAGATTAAATGAATAAATCATAAAACCTTGGAAGATGAATTAGAAGTGCAAGGATGACAATTAGGTCTTGACAAAGGATAATCAATATCAATTCGATTTTGATTAACAAAGGACCAATGTGATAAATGATTTAATTGATAAACGCGCCAATTGACAAGGAACAATGACTAATTGATCCAAATTGACATAATTGAGATAGACAATGATTGATGGCAAATTAATCACAAAATGAAAAAATTGACAAGAGAACAAGGATCGATGACAAAATAGATTGCAAGATGACAAGATTGAAAATGACCACGATTGATGACAAATTGATCGCAAAATGACAAGATTGAACATAACAACAGTCGATGAAAAATCGATCGCAAAATGACAAGATTGAAAATGATAAGGATTGATGACAAATCGATCACCAGATGATCAGATTGATAAGAGGACAAAACCCTAATTAGGATTGACAATGTCCAAAACAATGACAAATGAGCACGCACATTGATGCGACAGGCTAAAATCGATCAAAATCATGACTGATATAGTTATTGACAAGACCAAATTTGAGAGCGAGATGAATGAAGAATGCAGAAGAATGACTCGATGCTCACAAATGATAAAGACCAAGTGCATGACATAGGAGAAAATGTTAATGCGATGCAAAAACCTAAAATAAGGCAATGCACAAATGTTAAAGTATGATCCCGCAAGCATTGACCATTTTTAGGTGTCTACACTACCGATTTCCAGCAAATAGCCCCCACGTGTTGGCCATTCATTCACTCAAGAACTTTGTTGGTCTCCACATCTGAACCACCACATGTCTTATCTAACTATGGATTTCATCAATATTGCTACTTAATCAAACGGGCCCCTCACGATCCATTTAGAGCCACGTGTCCTACTGACAGATCACCTTTTGCCTTAGCCAGACATCTAACTATATTGCCACCTCATCCACCGCCTAACCACCAGCTCCTTTTTCCTATTTCATGAAGAGTAAATGTCATGTTGCTTTGAGCTGCGAAACAATGCTCATCGTTGGATCTTCTTAGAGATGCACTTCTTTTATCCTGCAAGCCACCCTTTTGCTAGGCCCACTGCCCTTTCACTTCTTCACGAAAGGTAAAATTTGCACATCTTTTCCATGTGAAATTACGTCAACCACTAGATCATGAACAAGATGCATGATTCTTAACTCATTCTTTAGGTTACCTGTCAGGCCCACCAATCTTTCGCTACTTCATGAAGAATAAACCTCACCCATCTTTTCATCGTGAAACAATGCAGACCATTAGATCTACCGGAAGATATTTGTCCTTTAGCCTTCCTTGCAACCACTTTACCTAGGCCCGCCACCTTTTTGTCACTTTGTGAAAGGTAAATTTCATGCATCTTCCCTTCGTGATATCGTGCACACTGTTGGATCAATTAGAATTTGCACAATCTTTATGAAGCCTGACAAAGAAATAAAAACTTAGGAGAAGGTGAAAAATTAAAACATTATCAAAGACCCACCTAAGGCAAAACTAAAAGGGGGAACCTCTTCTCATGATGGACTGACCCTTCCACTTAAGTGGAAAAAGTAACAAGGAAATAGAACACAGGGATTTCAAGATAGAAAAGGGTAAATTGCAAAAACCTTCAACCCTTAGACCAATAACCCTCAGAGGCAAAATTAAGTACTAAGCACAATTTTGTATATTTTAGCGGATTAGAGAACAAAATCACCCAATAGTCAAAATAGTGACAACACATCGATTTTCACATTTGTACTCTCAACAATTTTCTGCAATCTCTTGTTAAAACATCTATATGCCTTGCTCTTAGATAAATAACCAAGAAATATTCCTTCATCACTTCTAGGATCAAATTTGCCAATATACTCATCTCTTCTAATATAATATTTACTTCAAAATATTCTGGAATATTTAAGAGTAGGAGTATTTCCAAACCATAGTTCATGAGGGGTCTTACTGGTTTTACCTTTGATGTGAACTCTGTTGAATGTATAAAATATTGTATTGACCGCTTCTCTCCAATATATATGAGGTAGATTTGCTTTTGATATCATACTTCTAGCTGCATCCAAGATAGTTCTATTTTTCCTTTCAACAACTCCATTCTACTGGGGTGTTCGGGGTGCTGATAACTGTCTTCTGATCCCATTCACTTCACATAATGTATTAAATTACTTAGATGTGAATTCACCTCCTTGATCTGATCTCAAACATTTGATTTTCTTGTCGGTTTCATTCTCTACCATCACCTTGAACAGTTTGAATTTCCCAAATGCTTCAGATTTCTCCCTAAGAAAAGTAACCCAACACATTCTAGAATAGTCATCAATGATTAGCATAAAATACCTATCTCCTTGTATACTTCTAGTTCTTGTTGGACCACGTAAATCAGTATGAATTAAATCAAGAACATTTTTAGATTTCTCTGGAATACTCTTGAAAGTTTCTCTAACTTACTTTCCAAATTGACATTCCTTACATATCGGATTGTAAGGTTTAACAATCTTAGGTAAATCTCTTACTGCCTTAGTTGTACTGATTTTCACAATGAAATCAAAATTTACATGACAAATTCTCTTATGCCATAACCAACTTTCATCAATATGTGCAATCAAGCATGCTTTCTCATTGTTATTCAAGTGAAAGATATTACCTCTAGTCTGATTACCGGTTGCAATTTCCAAACCAATTCTGTTTAAGATTTTGCATTTACCATTCTTGAATTGTAACTGAAATCCTTTTTCAACTAATTGACCAACACTCAAAAGATTATGCTTCAAACCTTCAACATAGTAAACATTATCAGTATTGTGCTTACCATCAAAAGATATAGTTCCTTTTCCTTTGATCATACAAGCTTTATCATCTCCAAATCTTACTAGACCTCCATTGTAATCCTGAAAGGTTAAGAATTTACTCTTAACACTAGTCATGTGATGTGAACATCCAAAATCAATAATCCATTCATCCTTATCTTTAATTTTAGCTGCCAGAGCCTTCTCTACTAGTTGATCTTTTGTTATAGCAACAAAAACCCATCCATTGTCTATCGGATCCTCATCAGAATCATCAGTAACTCCTTCATTAGCATAATAACAATATTTATCTCTATTCTTCTTAAACTTGTATCTCTGATAATCAGGGTTAGGCTTATATGTTCTTTTAGCTTCTTCTCTTAATCTTGCATGTCTATTAGGACACCTAGAAGCCATATGACCAATTTTATTGCAGTTGAAACATTTAAAGGGTGCTTTACCTTCATACTTACTTCCAAATGGACCTTTAGGCATTTTCCTTGCAAATAGTGCTTCAAGTTCTTCCAGTTCTTCGTTCTCCTTTATGATTTCTACAAGTTCTCTTTCATAAAAGACTTTCCAATCAGATTTCTTAGATGATGATGATGATGTTGCAGATGATGATGATGCTTTGAAAGCTAGATCTGTCTTAGTAGTAGCAACTAGACCAAATTCCTCAAGTTCAAAAGCTGAAAGTTTTCCAACCAAAGTGTCTCTAGATACTGATGCATTAGGCATTGTTCTCAATTCATTTATAGCACTAACTTGCATTTTATATCTTAGTGGAAAAGCTCTTAAAACTTTAGAAAAAATCTCATCTGCACTTAAGGTTCCTCCACAACATTGTGTACCTAAAACAATTTCATTTACTCTTTCCATAAAAGCAGAAATTCTTTCATCTTCTTCCATTTTCAGATTTTCATACCTAACCTGGAAGCATTCAATTTTTGCAATTTTGACTGTGGAATCTCCTTCATTCACTGTTTCTAATTTATCCCAAATTGCTTTAGCAATAGATCTGTTTGATAATCCCATGACTTGTTGATCTAACAATGCGCTCAAAAGTGCTTCTCTTGCATTGCAATCATTTTCCTCATCTTTAGCCAAGTTTGGTGGATTAGGTTGATGCTGAGTAGGAGCATTGTAAACATTATTTATAACATCCCATATGTTAGTTCCATTAAGTTTCATACTATCCTTCCTGAAATATTTAGAAGACATTGTGTCTCCTCAAGTTGTTAAACTTCTGCAAAAAGAGGACTAAGCTCTGATACCAATTGTTAGGTCCCAAAGATAACTAAGGGGGGGGGGGAATCAGTTTTCCAGTAAATTCAAACCAAAATTAACTTAACCAAAACTTAATTCTTAATGCTGATAAACCAAACTTTATGTCGGTAGACAGTTTTATTAGTTAATTGCAGTACCGGTAAAGATTAATGCATGAAATAGAAAGACATTAACATCCACAACACATAACACAAATATTTGTATGTGGAAACCCTGTAAGGGGAAAAACCACAGTGGGAAGCCTTACCCACAATCAAATGATATTACTGTAGATAGTATGTGTGTACAATATGGAGTCTGCACATGCAGAAAGGCCAGCTACCTAGAGCTCATTGCTCAATCACAAAATGAGAGTCACACTGACTACAATTGGATGGTTAAATCCAATGATAATGTATTGCTTAAAATAGCATCTTCATATGTTGGATTCAGTACTGGTTAAGTTTTGATTATCTTCCTTAAAACCTTCCTTCAACCTTCAGATGATGTCTGCATGTATAGCTCTACTTATTTTCGCATATACCCTATTACAATCCTTTTTCCAATCACATATCAATCTCATAAATGAGATCTTGCATTTATACCATAACCTAAGACCAATTGAATAGGTCAGCTCACTAAAAGATATTACAATAAAATCAATTACAAATAAATCAATAAGCGATGCATCATGTCAGCTCAATGCATTTACAATAATAATAAATCATCTCCATAATGTGTCATGCTAATCTAGAATAAATATTCTTGTCGGTGCATAACCTGGACCTATTTACCGATAACAACAAACATGCAAACCTAAATAGACCAATAACCAAATCACCAAAACTAAGTGATCAAATAATGTCTTCGACATAACCAGGTAGTCTTCAAGTCATTCCAAGTGCCAGTGAACAATATAACCTATCGGTGAACCAAATACCGATGACTGTGCATAAGTCACTGACTTGCTAATGAATAAACCAAATCTTCAAGTGCTGATAAGTGTTGACAAGTGTTGACATCAATGACAAAACCATATCAACATATCCAAAATAACAACAATTATCATATCAACCTTCATTGTCTTACAAAATCATGTTATTTGAATGAACCTATCAATCATACCAGTCCAACTTATCCATTCCTCAAAGCTATCCAAAATATCCATGAACCTCATACTTATCAAATGGGTTTCTCCACTTTGATCCAATCCAGTTTACTTCATGAGACTATCATTCATTCCATATCATACCCTCCTCAAAATTGGCTTGCATCTTGTTTTAAAAGGAAAAAGTATTCTCTCTATCTCTCTCTCTCTCTCTCTCTCTCTCTCTCTCTCGACTCTTTCTAGTCTCTCCCTCCCCCCTCTATCTCCCCTCCTCTCTCTCTCTCTCTCTCTCTCTCTCTCTCTCTCTCTCTCTCTCTCTCTCTCTCTCTCTCTCTAACGTAACCATAATTATAACCCTCACCCTAACCTTATGATGTAGGAGCATCCTCGATCGATGAACAATCTTGCATCATCCAAAAAATATTTCCTTTAAACTTTGTTCTAGTTTAGTTCTTTGTGCATTTTTCTGTGTTCTTACTAGTTGGTACTCGTAGTTGCTTGTTCTTCATGGTAGATCTTATTTTTGGTTTCTAGTCTAATTTGTGTGCTTAATCCCAAATAATCAATTCATTTGGGTTCTTTTCTGGTCAATTATCTCTTTTGGTTGACTGTTTATGGGTTCTCGGATAGCTCTTGTGCTTACCAGTTGGTTTCCCTTCATTGTCAGTGCAATTCTTAGCATGTGGATCTATCTTGGTGATGAGTTGAGACATTAGCATATTTTTATCCTTAGAAATCTTAATTTTTTCTCATATTTTGATTTACATAATAGTAATGATGTATCAGAAGTTTACTATATGTATTTTAGATGTTAGCCTGAACCTATTAAATCATGTTTTGTCTTTGTCAGTTTATTGTTGTAGCCATGTTATTCATGCCTATTGCCATGTGGATTGTTTAGGCAATTTCATGTGTGAAATTAATAGATGTTTTGATTAATTAAAATGGATGTGTATGTTCTTGTATGTTCTCTCTTTTTGAGATTGCAGGAATAAATTGATGCTATTAGGAAGGCTCTCTTGTCGTGCCAATTGCAGTAGGAGACATTCAAGGGGGGACTGAAAGATCAAATCAGCAGAAATGTTGATGAGCATAAGGAACAATAGAGGAAAAGTAATTGCACAAAGTTTACTGATGTCTTACTCAAAGTAGACATTATTGTTGAAAACACCGCCATGATGTGTTATGACTGTGGTTCGGTTTAGATCCACATTATCAATGACTTAACTCCGTCTATTTCCTTTCTTGATTAGTTATCCACCTCTTCTAATTGACATGATCTATGTAATAGGAAGTAGTTTTTCTCTTTTAAATAAAGGTCTTTATTTCTTTTCTCAGGTTAGATAGAAAAGAGAAAAAGTAGAGAAGAGGATTTTTGGAAATAAAGTTACAAGTGTTTTGAGTTTCTTTTGATGTTGAATCATGTAATGACTTTTGAATAACAATGAATAAAAATATGTTATTCTGAGCACTTAGAGTTGTTTTTAGGAAGCCTGGAATCACTCATCCAAGGGGGCCCACTTGGTGAGTGTTCCTGTGCCTTTGTTAAGATTAGTTTTCTTCTTCAGTTGTAGTAGACGTTCTTGCATTAACTGTTCCTGTAGCCATTGGAAACAGATCCACTTACTGTTCCTGCAGCCAAACCAAAAAAGAGTATTTTTTGTTTATCAGCATTGAACTTAGCCAGTATTGCTTGAATGAATTTATGTTAATGGAAAAATTTTCTTGTATCCTTTCAATAGTTTCAATTCTTTCTTATATTTTCCACATAATGTTAGTTGCTATAGTAATACAGAGTAGCTGTTGCAAGAACTTAGTGCATATATAGTGTAGACCCATTTCAAGTATTATGTCCCTGGGTTGACAATCAAATGAAAACTAGCTCAAGAAATAGTGACTTTACCAAGTGAATGTCCAAAATTCGGGTTGAGACTTCAACTAGAGTTATTATTCTTATTGTTGGGTTGAACATTTTTGGTGTCGTTGCTGGGGATGGTGTCAAACTAAGAACTAGTTATGGTTATTATCTTTTTAGTTTTCAGTTAATTGTTTTTCTGGCATACTTGATTGTTCGAAAAAAAATTATGAACTTGCATGCATAGGCAAAGAAGAGATGTTCTAGGTATATTTCTACCCAATCATCCTAATCATGCAGAAATTAATTCCCTAGATATAAATCCTTTTGCTGAACTTTATCAAACCCCAGAGAATTTGAACCACCCTGAATCTGAGTTTCCAGAAGGTAGTCTTCAATTCCTTTTTGGAATACTAGAAGAAGAATTTCATTTGGTAACTCCCCCCACTAGTCCAAAGCAAGGAAATCCACCTCTAGGTGGGAATAATCCACCTTTGGACCCAACATTTGATTTCCCCATATCTGATCAGCATGATAATGCTAATCTCAAGAATATTCCAGCTTCTTCCCTCCCTAAATTCTATGGCTTAATGATAGAGGATCAAGACACATTTCTATTTGAGTTTGATGTTCTCTGTAAGAGTTTTGATTATACTACAAATGCCCATAGACTCAAAATATTTCCTGCCACTTTGAAAGAATCATCTTTAAGATGGTTTATGAGTTTGGGCAGTAACACAATCAATACATAGGATTATATGAAATGATTGTCTCTTGCAAAGTATAAAGACTATTGTAGAGGCACTAATCACCATGGGGATGATATTTTTAGAATGACACAGGAAGAAGATGAGAGTCTTGAAGATTACCTAAAAAGGTTTCTGTTTGGTGTCAAAAAGTCCAAGCATAGTACTCTAAATAAAGATTTCCTCAAGTTGATATTTTTAAGAGGAATTAGTGATGAATGCACTGATGCTTTGGATCTTATGGGAGGAGGTGACATTACACAATCTACATGGAATGAGATATGACAAATTTGTAAGAAGTATTCTAGATCAGCCTCTAAAAAAATAGGTGTTTCATGCCAGGAGTTCCTTCATCAGCATCTAGTACTGGAGTTTCTATAATGGAACTTAGCCATTTGTTGAAGGACTTTAAGGAGGACATAATAAAAAATATGGCTACTTAGTTGGATACACTCCCAGTTAAGAAGAAGCATGAAGAAGCTGATGCATTTCTTGTAGAATTTTGCCCTCATTGTAGACAGAGAAAAAAGGACTACAAATGTAAAATGGTTGCAAATCTTGAGGTTCCTGACTTCAAGCCAATACAAGGTGAGGATGAACAATTTTTCTATTTTTCTCAAAGAAGGCCAAATTTCCAAAGACAAGGTATGCCTCCGAATCCACTTTCTTTTTCTAGTTATAATGGAAATTCTTATGTACCAAATAATCAATGGCAATCACCATATGCTCAAAATTTTGGTAATTATCCAAACTTGTATGGTCCTCATGGCCAAGGGAAACATTTTTCTAATCAAATGCCACAATGGTAGCAGCCATAGGGAAACTGGTATCCACCTTAGGCACAAGGGAACCGGTT
This sequence comes from Cryptomeria japonica, assembly GCF_030272615.1. Taxonomy (NCBI): domain Eukaryota; kingdom Viridiplantae; phylum Streptophyta; class Pinopsida; order Cupressales; family Cupressaceae; genus Cryptomeria; species Cryptomeria japonica. The sequence continues at coordinate 141,349,636 of NC_081412.1, read as the reverse complement.
TCAAGGGAATTGGCAACCTACTCCTCAATGGAGGGGGAGTCAACCATGGACTACCCAATCTTTTGGATATCAATAACCTATTCAACAGCCACAACCGCCTGCAATAATGCCTCCCCTTGTAGCCACTTTTGTTCCACCTAAACCAATGTAGTTGCTCACTCAGCCAATACTAAACCCTAATATTAAATCTCAGCAACAACAACAAGCTTATTCAGTTGACCCTAATCAATACCCAACCTATTATCTATCTCTAAGTGATATTCACCTTAGATCCGAGATAACTCTGCCTAATCCATCTCCTCCAGTTATCACTAAGGTGAAAGAAGAACAAGAAATCTCTAATCCAATAGACACAATACCTCAAAAGTAGAGATTACCACCATTTCCCAGAGATTACAAGAAAAGGAAGCTCTTATGGAACAGGAACAAGGTTTTGATATCATAGATCAACTAAAACATGTATGTATTGAAATTCCATTGTTGAAAGAAATAAAAGATGTTCCTATATATAGTAAGGAACCTAGGGAGGCATGCCTAAAAAAACCTAACAAGAAGAAGAAGGATCCGCAAATAGTGCATGTGATTGGTCAACTGGCAGATATTATGCTAGGAAAGGTTTCAATTCCTAAATATTCTGATCCTAGTAGTCCTGTTGTGAATATAATCATTAATGGCACCCAGATAAGGAATTTTTTAGTTGATTTAGGGGCAACCATTAATGTGATGACAAGAGAAGTAATGTAGCAGCTTGAAATCAATAGTCTCAGACCTTCACCTATAGTCCAACTTACTGAAAGCTTGACCTAATGGTATGATTGAAGATGTGGTTGTTACTTTGGATTCCTGGGAATACCCTACATACTTTATGATTATGTCTCCAAAGGTGACATTGGGAGGATATCCGGTGATTTTGGGAAGACCTTGGCTTGCCACGACTGATGCATATATTGGATGTAGATCAAGGGATATGACTATTTCATATGGGAACTCTACAAATATATTAGCTTTGTATTCTCCTGCTCAACCCCAGTTTGATCAACAACAAGTCATTTGGCCTACTTTGGGAGAAGAATCTAAGGGAGTTGACTCTATCAATCACCTTATGATTATTAATCAAGGGCCATTCATGCAATCACATGATGAAGACTCAATTCTTTATAAAATTCTGACAAATGAGTTAAAACAAGAACAACAATTGCAGGAGTTGGTACCAAATATTGTAGATTTAGACTTTCCTGTAACCACTGATATATTGCATACTCTGTTGCTATAGGAAGTCTATACTTCTCATTTTTCTTATATATCCCAGATTGATCTTACTATCAAAATAGAAGTTGATTTGAATAAATATTTGAATATCAATAGTGATCTTGCAAATACTAAAAAAGTAGCACTTGTGGACTTGCCTAAATGTCAAAAACATGCCTTTGCATGGGATTACAAGGACATGCATGGAATTGATCCAACAATTTGTACCCACCGTATCTATATAAAATAAGAATGTTGCCCACTCAGACAACCACAAAGAAGAATCAATCCTGCATTAAAAGAAATAGTTGAAGAGGAATTGTAGAAGTTGTTAAAGGTTAGGTTTATCTATCCTATCTTTGATAGCCAATGGGTATCACCTTTGGTAATAGTTCCTAAGAAAGGAGGAAAATGGAGGGTATGTGTTGATTATAGATCTTTGAACTTAGAAACAAGAAAAGATCATTTTCCATTACCATTTGTGGATCAGGTATTAGACTCTTTGGCTGGGAAGAGATAACTTTTTATTTCTTGATGGGTTCGGTGGTTACAATCAGATTCAGATAGCCCTAAAGGACCAAGAGAAGACTACATTTACTTGTCCTTGGAGAACATATGTATACTTCATTCTTCCTTTTGGATTGTGTAATGCTCCAACCACTTTTCAAAGAGCAGTAATCAGTATATTTTTCAGATATTTCTCAAGACATCATGGAAAGTTATATGGATGACTTTACAACTTATGGTTCTGAATTACAAGAAGCATTAGGGAACCTGAAGAAAGTTTTGCAATGATTTGAAGACTATAGTTTGTCATTAAATAGTGAGAAGTGCTTCATAATGATGCAGGAAGGAATAGCCTTTGGTCATCATATCTCTATAAAAGGAATATAGGTTGACCCAACAAAAATTAAAGTCATTCAGAATATCAATGCACCATTAAAGCAAAATGATGTTAGAAGTTTCCTTCGTCATGTTGGATATTATAAAAGGTTTATCAAAGATTTCAACAAAATTGCAAGTCCCTTATATTCTCTACTTACCAAGGATATGGAATTTAAATGGACTTCTTCATGCAATGAAGCTTTCTTGAAGCTTAAGCATGCTTTGACCCAAGCACCAGTTCTTAAAGGTTTGAATTGGTCTTTACCATATCAAATTCATACAAATGTTAGGTCCTAGAGATAACTCAAAGGGGGGGATGAATCAGTTGTCAAATAAATTCAAACCAAAAATAACTTAACCATCTTTAATGCTTAATACTGGTAAACCAGACTTTTATGCCAATAGACAGTTTTATCAGTTAACTGCAATACCGGTAAAGATTAATGCATGAAATAGAAAGACAATAACATCCACAACACATAACACCAATATTTGTACGCGAAAACCCTGTAAGGGGAAAAACCATGGTCGGAAACCTTACCCACAATTAGATGATACTACTGTAGATAGTATGTGTATACAAATGGGGTCTGCACATGCAGAAAGGCCAAGTGCCTAGAGCTCATTGCTCAAACAAAAATAGGAGTCATGTTGACTACAATAGGATGGTTAAATCCAATAAGAATGTACTACTCAATTAGCATCTTTCTATTGGCATATGTGCAAAGTATGTTGACATGATGATATTATGTTGTCATTGATGTCAATATGCTGAAGAGTGAACTGGTATATTGAAGCCAAGCAACTGGCAAAGTGAACCAGTGAAGCGGTATGTTTGTTCAAGTGAACCGGTATATTGAAAGGTGAACCGACATATGGAATGTTTTCTATCAAGGCTTAATATGGTATGACTACCGGTTGGTAGTCTCAGCTTCAGGGTTTCTGGTTGAAGTGCTTCGAGCCTGTGTGATTCAACCAATGGAATTATGTGATGAGTTAGCATTGTAATAGAGATCAGATCATGTTGCCACATTAGCCTCATGCGCATGAAGGATCTTGCATGAAGGGGATTGATCCTATTTGCATCAGGAATGTATGAAGTTTGTGTAAATGGTGGAGAACGCGTGATGGGTTATCACCTCCATGAAGCGGTGAAGAATGAATGATGGAGAATGTTTTGAGATCTATTCAAGACTGTTGTATTCAAATGCAAAGTGTTCAATGGTCAGGATTGAACCAATTGAATTGCTCAACCTAAATGTTTAGGGTTTAGGGTTTATGTTACCAACCTATCTATTTCCTATTAGGTCGATGTTGTGTTTCATGTTGAGGTTGTTGGAAAATGTTGTGTGTGTATCTAAGTGCACAGATACGTGATTCTTGCCAGACCAAATAAGAGAATTGATAGCTGCAAAGTCTGTGTGTAGAAGGAAGGAACTAAAATAGATCTGCATTGACATTGTGTGCTATTACCAGATCATTGTAATACCTGTTGATCTCTAACCACTTCAACAATTGAAAAATCCCTTAATAGGGTAGCTTTAACCAACTTACTATAAATCCTTTAACAGGGTGACTCAAAGCCATTGAGTTCATAAAATCCTCTAACAAGGTAACCTCTAACAGGGTTTAACCCTTAAATGGGTGATCCCTAACATGATCAGTTCCTAACAGAACCTATTGTAATAGTCTTTAACCAGACTAGGCTCCTAATAGAGCGAACTTCTAAAGAGTTCAAAAACAACTTGTGGGTATTCATCTCCACCGTGGTTTTTCCTAGTTGGGTTTCCACGTGAAAAATATGTGTGTCATGTGTGATGCCTCTTTCATGTGTTGTTTTGTTATTTCCTTTTTAGTGGTGAATCATGTTGATCTAGCAAGTTTCTATATTTCTGATGGTAGATTACCTATTTATGCACAAGGATAAAGTGGAAATGAAGGTGTAGGTTGTGTGGAAAGATAAGTATTTCTGGTTTATGTGTTTCACAGTCTCATTATGCTTAACCGATAGTAATCTAGTTTAAGACTGGTGTTACTGGTTGCCAGTCAAGTTCACTGTTTAAAGTCAAACCAGTTCAAGAAAAGTTTTTGTGTTTATACTGATTTACCCCCCCTCTCATTATTGGTTTGGTAACAGTTCATCATTGAGTTATCAATTGGTATCAGAGCATCCTCTAGGTCCTCTGTGTTGTAAGCTTAACTGCTTGAGGGAAAGATCCTATTGTAATGATGAAGAGGGAAGGTCCAAAGTTCAAGAGAGATAATTTCAAAATATGGAAGGAAAAAATGAAGATATACATCAGAAGCATGGGTGCTCAACACTGGAGCTATGTTGAGAATGCTTATGTTATTCCTACCGATACTCTTACTGATGATCAAAAGAGAGAGATCCAAAAGAATGGACATGTCATGGAAGCCCTAATTAGCAACTTATCTGACATTGAGTTTATTGATGTCCAGGATAAAGATAATCCCAAAGAAGTATGGGATACTCTTGAGAATATCTATGGTGGTGATGAGCATGTAAAGCAAGCTAAGGAAGAAATCCTTAGGGGAAATTTTGAAGACATGCGGATGGTTGAAGAAGAGACCATTCAACAATATGGAATAAGAATCAAAACCTTTGTTGGAGATATCAAGAGTGCAAGTAGTAAAATGGAAGATTCTATTGTTATTAGTAAAGTCTTGAGGTCCTTATTAACGGTCTATGCAATAAGGGTTGCAGCTATTCAGAATTTGAGGTCAATAGACAAGACTAAGGTATCCCTAGACTCCATCATTGCAAATTTGATAGCCTATGAGCTAAATAGTTTTGATGGAAGTGTTCAGAAGACTGAATCAGCTTTTAGAGCATCTGTTGCACCATCTAGAAAAGGAAAAGAAGCAAGCACCAGTGGTGAACCAAGACAGAGTAGAGAAATGGATGATGAGGAGATTCTGATGGAATTTGAAGCTCTTCTTGCCAACAGACTTCCTAAGGGAATTGACAAATACAGAGGTAAGCTCCCTTTGAAATGATTTTCTTGTAACCGGATAGGACACATTGCTATAAACTATCCTAATGGTGACAACAAGGACAAACCAGAGAGGTTCAAGAGTTCAAAGGAGGAAACTAGACAAATTATTTTGTAGCAGTTGATGAAGGTGTCACTGATGAGGAATCAGAAGATGAAGAAAATAAAGATATTGTGTTTGTTGTAGTCAAGGAAGATGTGTCAGACAACAAGGCTCTTGTCTCCCGCTTTGATAATTCCAATGAGTGGATTATTAAAAGTGGTTGTTCTCACCATATGACTGGTGACCAGAGCAAGTTTCTATCTTTGGAAGAGTATGATGGTGGTGTGGTTCATTTTGGTAATGATGCACCATGTATGGTCAAAGGTAGAGGGTCCATCTCTCTGAATGGAAAGAGCAGTGTTGACAATGTGTATTGGGTGGAAGGTCTCAGACACAACCTATTGAGTGTTGTCCAGCTAAACAATACTGGACTCATTCTAGAATTCAAAAATGGAGTGTGCAAAATCAAAGGAAAGAACGGTGAACTGATGGCCACTAGTATGCAGACCAAAGGTAATCTATTTCAGTTAAATGCAAATGTTAGTACATGTCTTATGGCTAAGTTTGATGATAGTTAGATATGGCATAGGAGACTCTACCATGTTAACTTTGATAACATTATGAAGGCCAGTAAGATCAAGGCAATTAGAGGATTTCTGGTGCTAAGAAAACCGAAAAATCCTTTGTGCATAGAGTGTCAACTGGGAAAAATGTCTTCCTCAACTTTCAAAGCTAAATCTTTCACTGCAGACAATTTACTTGATCTTGTGCATAATGATTTGTGTGGTCCTATGAAAACTAGGAGTGTGCAGGAAGATAGGTATTTTATGATTGTTACAGATGATTGCTCAAGAATGATGTGGGTCACATTCTTGAAGGACAAGTCTAAAGCCTTTGGAAAGGTCAAAGCTTATAGAGCACTGGTAGAAAAGGAAAGCAGTAGAAGAATCAAATGCCTTAGAATTGATCAAGGAGGGGAATTCACTTCCAGTGAATTCAACAAATACTGTGAAGAGAATGGCATCAAGAGGCAACTGTCTGCCCCCTAGACTCCACAGCAGAATGGCTTAGCAGAGAGGAACAATCAGACTGTGGTTGAAGCGGCTAGAACTATGTTGATCCAAGGAAAGGTTGCTCACACCTTTTGGACAAAAGTGGTGAGCACTGCAGTCTACACAATGAATCGGGTACTCAAAAAAAAGGGGAAGGACAAAATACCTTATGAGTATTGGACCGGTAAGACACTAGTAGTAAGTTACTTCAAAGTATTTGGTAGTAAATGTTATATCAAGAGGAGTGAACATCAAAGCAAGTTTGATGCTAAATGTGATGAGGGAATAATCCTAGGCTATTCCACAAAGAGAAAAGCTCTTGAATGTTTCAACAATAGGACTCAGAGAATTGTTCAAAGCATCAATGTTAGAGTTGATGAAACCTCTGAGAAATCTGAAGAAATCGGTAGTGAGCAAGAAAGAGATGAACCGGTAATAACCTTCTGGGAACCAATTGCAAAACAACCAAGCACCAGTAATAGTGCTCCTACACCGGTGGATGCTGATGCTGATGAAGATGAGGATGAAGAAGAAAAGCAAGAGGAAACAACTAAGATCATTCCTAGGTATGTAAAGCTGAATCATTATCCAAAGCAGATCATAGGAGACAAATATGCAGGAATTCTTACAAGAAGAAAGGTCAGAGAAAACTCATGTATGATCTCTGAAATTGAGCCTAAATCATTCAAAGAGGCACATAAAGATGAAGATTGGATCAAGGCAATGGAAGAGGAACTCGATCAGATAGAAAAGAATGGTACATTGTCTTTGGTACCCAAATCGGAGCATAACAATATCATTGGAACCAAATGGGTTTTCAAAAATAAATTGTATGAGTATGGCACAGTGGTAAGGAACAAAGCAAGACTAGTATGTAAAGGATATGTCCAAGAAGAAGGAGAAGAATATGGAGAAACCTTAGCTCTAGTATCAATATTGGAAGGAGTTAGTATGCTTCTTGCATATGTAGCTTTTAAAGGATTCAAGGTATACCAAATGGATGTAAAATTTGCATTTCTAAATGGAATACTTGAAGAGGAGGTGTACATAGAGCAACTAGATGGGTTTTCCCTATTAGAAGATAGTGACATGGTGTGTAGGCTACATAAAGTCTTGTATGGACTGAAGCAGATACCTAGAGCATGGTATGAATGCTTGCACTTCCATTTTGTGAAGATTGGATTTGATAGAACCAGTTGCAAAATAGCTAAGCACTAGTAACAGTGCTCCTACACCGATGGATGTTGATGTTGATGAAGATGAGGATGAAGAACAAAAAGCAAGAGGAAACAACTAAGATCATTCCTAGGTATGTAAAGCTGAATCATGATCCAAAGCAGATCATAGGAGACAAAGATGCAGGAATTCTTACAAGAAGAAAGGTCAGAGAAAACTCATGTATGATCTCTGTATTTCAGCCTAAATCATTCAAAGAGGCACATAAAGATGAAAACTAGATCAAGGCAATGGAAGAGAAACTTGATCAGATAGAAAAGAATGGTACATGGTCTTTGGTACCCAAACCCGAGCATAAAAATATCATTGGAACCAAATGGGTTTTCAGAAATAAACTAAATGAGGATGGCATAGTGGTAAGGAACAAAGCTAGACTAGTATGTAAAGGATATGCCCAAGAAGAAGTAGAAGACTATGGAGAAACCTTTGCTCCAGTAGCAAGATTGGAAGGAGTTCGTATGCTTCTTGTATATGCAGCTTTTAAAGGATTCAAGGTATACCAAATGGATGTAAAATTTGCATTTCTAAATGGAATACTTGAATAGGAGGTGTATATAGAGAAACTAGATGAGTTTGCCCTATCAGAAGATAGTGACATGGTGTGTAGGCTACATAAAGCTTTGTATGGACTGAAGTAGGCACATAAAGCATGGTATGAATGCTTGCACTCCCATCTTGTGAAGATTGGATTTGATAGAACAAGTGAAGATAGCAATATGTACTTGAAATCAGAAGGAAATCAGATTCTGATCCGTGAAGTATTTGTTGATGGCATAATCTTTGGTGGAGATGACAAGATGAGTCATAACTTTGCAGATGAGATGAAGAAGGAGTTTGAGATGTCACTCATAGGGGAGATTAAGTTCTTCATTGGACTGTAGATTCAACAAATGAAAGATGGAATCTTTATTACTTAGTCCAAGTATGTCAAAGAGGTGTTGAAGACCTTTGGCATGGAAGACAACAAACCAGTTGGTACACCCATGATGACTAGTTGTAAACTATCAAAAGAGGATGACTCAAAATTAGTAAATGAGAAGGAATATCAATCAATGATTGGTAAGAGTCATTATGTAGTACGTAGCACACCAGACATTGCACATGCAATGGGTATTACCACTTAGTTGCAAAAAAGCCCAAGAGAATATCACCTAGTAGCAGTCAAGCAGATTCTTAGATATCTAAAGGGAACTATTGACTATGGATCATGGTATCCATACAATGATGATTTCAACTTGAAAGTGTTCACAGATGCTAATTGGGTTGGTAATGTGGATGATCGAAAGAGCACAACTGGTGGTGCATTCTTTCTCAGTGGTAGACTGGTCTCATGGATTAGTAAAAAGCAGAGTTGTATCTCTCAGTCTACAACAGAAGCAGAGTATGTTGTAGCTTTTATGAATTGCACCAAGAGTATTTGGATGAAGCATGTATTGAATGGCTTCAAAGTTCTTGTATCTAAACTAGTAAGTATATTTTGTGACAATACAGGTGCAATTAACATTTCCAAGAATCTGATTTTACATGCTAGAACCAAGCACTTTGAACTCAAGTATCATTTCTTGAGGGAAAAGGTTCAGAATAAAGAAGTGGTATTGGAACATGTTTCCAGTAAGGAGCAGTTAGTAGACATATTCACAAAGCCTCTACCGAAGGCTACAAAAACCTATTTGAGAGGTGAATTAGGGGTGTTGCCCCTTCAAGAGGTAAACTAAAGGTTTGTGCTCAACATCAGTCAGATCTTACTTTTCTATATCTTTTCAGGATTGATGTGTTGAAGGATGCTACTCCTCAGGGGAGCAGCATAGTGGAACAGGGGAGATCATGCCTCCACTTTGGCATTGTTCTCAAAGGGGGAGAAGATGTGAAGTGGAGAAGATATCTACAATATTAAGGAGAAGATGTGATGTAGAAAGAGAGATATCTTTGTATATTGCCATCAATGCCAAATCGGGAGATTGTTGGCATATGTGCAGAGTAAATTGACATGATGATATTATGTTCTCACTAATGTCAATATGCTAAAGAGTGAACCAGTAATATGCTAAAGAGTGAACTGCTATATTGAAGCCAACCAACTGGCAAAGTGAACTGGTATGCTATTGAGAACCGATGAAGCGGTATGTTTGTTCAACTGAACTGGTATATTGAAAGGTGAATCGGCATATGGAATGTTTTCTATCAAGGATTAATATGGTATGACTACCAGTTGGTAGTCTCAGCTTTAGGGTTTCTGGTTGAAGTGCTTCGAGCTTGTGTGATTCAACCAATGGCATTGTGTGATGAGTTAGCATTATAATAGAGAAGTCTTCGTAAATGGTGGAGAACGCATGATGGGTTATCACCTCAATGAAGCGATGAAGAATGAATGATGGAGAATGTCTTGAGAATTGTTCAAGACCATTGTATTCAAATGCAAAGTGTTTAATGGTCAAGATTGAACTAATTGAATTTCTCAACCTAAATGTTTAGGGTTTAGGGTTTATGTTACCAACCTATCTGTTTCCTATAAGGTCGATGTTGTGTTTCATGTTGAGGTTGTTGGCAAATGTTGTGTGTGTATCTAAGTGCAAAGATGCATGATTCTTTCTAGATCAAATAAGAGAATTGATACCTGCAAAGTGTGTGTGCAGAAGGAAGGAACTAAAATGGATCTGCATTGGCATTGTGTGCTATTACTAGATCATTGCAATACTTGTTGATCTCTAACCACTTCAATAGTTGGAAAATCCCTTAATAGGGTAGCTTTAACTAGCTTGTTGTAAATCCTTTAACAGGGTGACTCAAAGCCATTGAGTTCATAAAATCCTCTAACAAGGTTTAACCCTTAACTGGGTATTCTAGCTATCCCTTAACCAGGTGATACCTAATAGGATCGGTTCCTAACAGAACCCGTTGTAATAGTGTTTAACCGGACTAGGCTCCTAACTAAGCGGACTTCTAAAGAGTTCAAAAATAGCTTGTGGGTATTCATCCCCACCATGGTTTTTCCCAGTTGGGTTTCCACATGAAAAATATGTGTGTCATGTGTGATGCCTCTTTCATGTGATATTTTGTTATTTCGTGTTTAGTGGTGAATCATGTTGATCTAGCACATTTTTATATTTCTGATGGTAGATTACATGTTTGTGCACAAGGATAAAGTGGAAATGAAGGTGTAGGTTGTGTGGAAAGATAAGTGTTTCCGGTTTATGTCTTTCATAGTCTCATTGTGCTTAACCGATAGTAATCTGGTTTAAGACTAGTGTTAGTGGTTGCAAGTCAAGTTCAATGTTTTCAATCAAACCAATTCAGGAAATTTTTTTGTGTCTATACTGATTCACGCCCCCCCTCTCAATACCGGTTTGGTACTCACTGTTCATTATTGAGTTATCACTATCTATGTTGGATTCAGTACTGGTGTAGTTCTAATTGTCTTCACAAAATCCTTGCTTCATCTTCAAATGGTGTCTGTGTGTATATCTCTACTTATTCTCTCACATACCTTCTTACAATTCCTTTTCCTTATCGCATATCGATCTTAAAAATAAGATCTTACATATATACCATAACCTAAGACCAATTTTAGTAGGTCACCTCTAAAAGATATTACAATAAAATCAATTTACAAGTAATTCAATAACTAATGCAATAACCGATGCAACAAGTCAGATTAATGCATTTACAACAATAATAAATCATCTCCAAAGCGTGTCATTCTGATTTGGAATAGATAAGCCTGCTAGTGCTTATTCTGGGCCTATTTGCCAGTAACAACAAATATGCAAATACGAATATACCAATCAACATATCTTCAAGACAAAGTGTCCAAATGATGTCTTCGACATAACCAGATGTTTTCCATGCCATTCCAAGTTCCAGTGAACAATATATCCTATCGGTGTACCAGATACCGATGACTTTGCATAAGTCACTTGCTTGCCAGTCAACATAACAATTTCTCCAAGGTGCCAGAGTTGATAAGTGTTGATAGGTGTTGACATCAATGACAAAACCATACCAAAATACCAACAATTTTCCCCTTTGGTATTGATGGCAACACAAGATGGAAAAACCATCAAAGTGCCAAAGCAGAAATGCCAAATACCAAAAACCAACAATCTCCCAAAAGACATCAAAACCAGAAATCAAAATTCAGATACAGAGAGTAATCATTCTCTCTCTAAATATCAATCTCTCCCCCTGAGAGCAACATGTGTTTTCCTTGTGTTTTTCCATATCAATCTCTCCCCCTTTGACATCAACTGTCTAAGTCTCTATCGGTGGGGGTATGACCCCAAGCTGATTTTTGAGATATTCAAAAGTTTCCTTAGGCAAAGGCTTTGTGAAAATATCTGAAATCTTCTCTTTAGGATTCACATAAACCAGTTTTACTTCTTTTGCTTCAACATTTTCTTTTAGAAAATTCAATTTGATAGAAACATGTTTGGTTTTAGAGTGTAATACTAGATTCTTAGATATATCAATTGCTGCAGTGTTATCACAATAGATAGTCATAGGTTCCTTGCATTTTACCTCTATGTCCTTCAACATTTGCTTAAGCCATAATACCTATGTATAGTTAGTTGTTGCTGCAACATATTCTGATTCTGTTGTTGATAGATATGTGCAACTTTGTTTCTTACTTAACCAATAAATTAATCTACTTCCAAGAAAAAATGCTCCACCAGTGGTTCTTTTGCATCTGTGTATGCACATAATTCAAAGTTTTCATCTTTGAGATACCATAAACCAAGATTTGTAGTGCCTTGTAAGTACCAGAAAATCCTTTTTATTGTTGATTCATGATTTTCTCTAGGATTACTCTGAAATCTTGAAACAATACATACTACATTCATAATATCAGGTCTTGTTTGTGTCAAATACAGTAGGCCTCCTATCATAGATTTTTACCTAGTCGGATTAACAGGTGTAGATTCATCCCTTAGTGATAATTTGTCATTTGTAGTCATAGGTGTGCTTATCAATTTAGAGTTTTCCATCCCAAATTTCTTTAGTAACTCCTTCAAGTATTTGGATTGACTCAAGAATATACCTTTATCAGTCTATGAAATCTGCAATCCTAAAAAGAATTTTATTTCTCCAATCATAGACATTTCAAATTCTTGCTACATTTCAATAGAAAAGTCTTTACATAATCCATCTTCTCCCCCAAAGATTATATCATCAACAAAAACTTCTATAACCAAGATGCCATCATTAGTCACTTTATAGTATAAGTTGTTGTCAGCATTACCTTTAGAAAATCCAATCTTCAAAAGATACTTATCCAATTTTGCATACCAAGCTCTTGGAGCTTGCTTCAACCCATACAAAGCTTTCCTTAACCTTCAAACCATATCTTTGTTATCTATCAAAGAAAATCCATCAGGTTGCTCAATGTAAACTTCTTCTTCAAGATCTCCATTCAGAAATGCACATTTAATATCCATTTGATATACTTTGTAGTTCTTGTGTGCTGCAAAAGCCAAGAATAATCCGACTACCTCAATTCTAGCTACCGGTGCAAAGGTTTCATTGTAATCAATTCCTTCTTTCTAAGAATATCCCTTACACACTAGTCTTTACGGGGAACTAATGTCCATGTGTTATTCTTCTCAATTTTCTCTAATTCTTCTTCCATAGCTTTAATCCAATGTTTATCTTCACATGCCTCATTAATTGATGATGGTTCAATTTGAGAAATAAGACATACCTCTTCATTTGCTAGTCTTCCTCTTGTCATAACTCCTTTATACTTGTTTCCAATTATTTGATCTTTAGAGTGATTCAGTCTTACATACCGGGGTGTCTTTGTTGTTGTTCCTTAGTTACAGTGGAATTTTCAGATGATACTGGTGTAACTAGATCTTCATTCTATAACGGTTGGTTCAATGTAGGTTCATTTGTCAGTATTTTAGTTACTAGTTTAGAGTCTATATACCTTGAAGTTCCTCTAAACTGTTCATCAATCTTCACATTTGTACTCTCAACAATTTTCTGGAAACTTTTGTTAAAACATCTATATGCCTTGCTTTTAGATGAATTACCAAGAAATATTCATTCATCACTTCTAGGATCAAATTTAGCAATATATTCATCTCTTCTAATATAGCATTTACTTCGAAATATTTTGAAATATTTAAAAGTAGGAGTAATGCCAAACCATAGTTCATGAGGGGTCTTACTGGTTTCACCTTTGATGTGAACTTTGTTGAATGTATAGACCGTTGTACTCACTGCCTCTCTCCAATATACATGTGGTAGATTTGCTTCTGATAACATACTTCTGGCTACATCCAAGATTGTTCTATTTTTCCTTTCAACAACTCCATTCTACTATGGTGTCCAGGGTGCTGATAATTATCTTCGGATTCCATTCACTTCACAGAATGCATTAAATTACTTAGATGTAAATTCACCTCCTTGATTTGATCTCAGACATTTGATTTTCTTACTGGTTTCATTCTCTACCATTACTTTGAATAGTTTGAACTTCCCAAGTGCTTCTAATTTTTCTCTAAGAAAAGTAACCCAACACATTCTAGAATAGTCATCAATGATTAGCATGAAATATCTATCACCTTGTAAACTTTTAGTTATACCTGGACAGCATAAATTAGTATGAATTAAGTCAAGAGCATTATTGGATTTTTCTACAATACTTTTAAAATATTCTCTATTCTCTAACTTGTTTTCCAAATTGACATTCCTTACATACTAGATTGTGAGGCTTAACAACCTTAGGTAAATCTTTAACTACCTTAGTAGTACTGATTTTTACCATGCAATCAAAATTTACATGACAAAGTCTCTTATGCCATAGCCAACTTTCATCAATGTGTGCAATCAAGCATGTCTTTTCATTGTTATTCAAATGAAAGATGTTACCTCTAGTTTGATTACCGATTGCAATTTCCAAACCAGTTCTGTTCATAATTTTGCATTTACCATTCTTGAATTGTAACTGAAATCTTTTCTCAACTAATTGTCCAACACTTCAAAGATTATGCTTTAAACCTTCTACATAGTAAACATTGTCAGTATTATGCTTACTATCAAGAGATATTGTACCTTTTCCTTTGATCAAACAAGCTTTGTCATCTCCAAATCTTACTAGGCCTCCATTATATTCTTGAAAGTTCAAGAATTTACCTTTATCACCAGTCATGTGATGTGAACATCCTAAATCAATGATCCATTCATCCTTAACTTCAATTTTAGCTACCAGGGCCTAATCTACCGATTGAACAGTAGGTGTTGATTGATCTTCTATTATAACAACAAAAACCCATCCATTGTCTATCGGATCCTCATCAGAATCATCAGTGACTCCTTCATAAACAAGATAACAAGATTTATCTTTATTCTTCTTAAATATGTATCTCTGATATTTAGGGTTAGGCTTGTATGTTCTTCTAGTTTCTTCTATTAGTCTAGCATGTCTATCAGGGCATCTCAAAGCCATATGACCAATCTTATTACAGTTAAAACATTTAAAGGGTGCTTTACCTTCATACTTACTTCCAATTGGACCTTTAAGCATTTTCCTTGCAAATAGTGCTTCAAGTTCTTCAAGTTCTTCATTTTCTCTCTTCCTTTCCTCAAGTTCTCTTGCATAAAAGGCTTTCCAATCAGATTTTTCAAATGATGGCACAGATGATGTTGATGCCTTAAAAGCTAAATCTATCTTTATAGTAGCAACAAGACCAAATTCCTCAATTTCAAAAGCTGAAAGTTTTCCAATCAATGTATCCCTAGTTACTAATGTATTAGGTATTGTTCTTAACTCATTTATAGTAGTAAATTTCATTTTGTATGCTAGTGGAAATCCTCTTAAAACTTTTGAAACAATTTCATCTTCACTTAAGGTTCCTCCACAACATTTAATACCCAAAACAATTTCATTAACTCTTTCCATAAAAGCAGAAATCCTTTCATCTTCTTCCATTTTCAGATTTTCATACCTGACCTAGAAGCTTTCAAGATTTGCAATTTTGACTGTGGAATCTCCTTCATTCAGTGTTTCCAAATGATCCCAAATAGCTTTAGCAGTAGACTTATCTGAAAGTCCCATGATTTGTTGATCTGATAGTGTGCTCAAAAGTGTTTCTCTTGCTTTGCAATCATTATCTTCATCTTTAGCCAAGTTTGGTGGATTAGGCTGATTCTGAGTAGGAGCAGTATAGCCATTCTTTGTAACATCCCAGATGTCCTTTCCAATGCAATTCAGATGTGTCTCCATCCCGATCTTCCATGTTCCATAGTTGGTTCCATCAAGTTTAGGACTGTCCTTCCTGAAATAGTTAGAAGACATTGGATCTCCTCAAGTTGTTAAACTTCTACAAAAAGAGGACTAAGCTCTGATACCAATTGTTAGGTCCTAGAGACAACTAAGAGGGGGGGGGGGTGAATCAGTTGTCAAATAAATTCAAACCAAAAATAACTTAACCAACTTTAATGCTTAATACCGGTAAACCAAAATTTTATATCGGTAGAAAGACAATAACATCCACAACACATAACACCAATATTTGTATGTGGAAACCCTGTAAGGGGAAAAACCATGGTGGGAAACCTTACCCACAATCAGATGATACTACTGCAGATAGTATGTGTATACAAATGGGGTCTGAACATGCAAAAAGGCCAAGCACCTAGAGCTTACTGCTCAAACACAAATAGGAGTCACATTGACTACAATTGGATGGTTAAATCCAACAAGAATGTACTACTCAAATTAGCATCTTTCTATGCTGGATTCAGTACTGGTGTAGTTCTAATTATCTTCATAAAAACCTTGCTTCACCTTCAAATGATGTCTACATGTATAGCTATGCTTATTATCTCATATACCTTCTTACAATTCCTTTTCCTTATCACATATCGATCTTACAAATAAGATCTTACATATATACCATAACCTAAGACCAATTTTAGTAGGTCAGCTCTAAAACATATTACAATAAAATCAATTTACAAGCAATTCAATAACCAATGCAACAAGTCAGCTTAATGCATTTACAACAATAATAAATCATCTCCAAAGCATGTCGTGCTGATCTAGAATAGATAAGCTTGTCGGTGCTTATTCTGGACCTATTTGTTGATAACAACAAATATGCAAATACGAATATACCAATGAACATATCTTCAAGACAAAGTGTCCAAATGATGTCTTCGACATAACCAGATGTTTTCCATGCCATTCCAAGTGTCGGTGAACAATATATCCTGCCAATGTACCAGATACCTATGACTATGCATAAGTCACTTGCTTGCTGGTGAACATAACAATTTCTCCAAGGTGCCAGAGTTGATAAGTGTTGATAGGTGTTGACATAAATGAAAAAACCATACCAAAATACCAACAACAGATGCATCTGATTATGCAATAGGAGCAGTCTTAAGACAAAAGATTGATAACTTGGAAAGTGCAATATATTATATTAACAAGAACTTGCAGGGGCCTGAGTTAAATTACACTGTCACTAAAAAGGAAATGTTAGCAGTTATATATGTACTCAACAAATTTAGGAACTATATAACAAGGTATCCCATATTTGTGCATACTGATCATACTACAATTAGATATCTCATGAATAAGCCTTCAATTACCAATAGATTAGCTCACTGGTTATTGTTGATGCAGGAATTTGATATCACAATTATTGATAAACAAGGAAAGTCCAATGTGGTTGCAGATTATCTTTCAAGACTTCAGTTATAGGTTGGCTATAGATGACGCTTTTCCGAATGAACATCTATTCCTTATACAAGCCCACACTCTCTAGTGTGTTGATATTGCCAACTATTTAGCTGTTGCTAAAATGCCACTTCATTTCTCTCCTAAGAATATAAGGTTGTTAGTGAAGAAAAGCTTTGACTTCTCATGGATTGTTGATTGTTTATTTTACACTGGACCAGATTAAGTCATGAGAAGACGTGTAAGAGAGGATGAAACATATGATATCCTGCATGCATGTCATGATGAGCCATGTGGAGGACATTTTGCTACTAAAAGAACAACACTCAAAATATTGAATACAGAATACTATTGGCCCACATTATATAAGGATGCAGCACAATATACAATAAAATGTGACAGATGCCAGCACATGGGGAGACCTACTAAATCTGACGAGATGCCATTGTATCCACAAATATTGGTTGCATTGTTTGATAAATGGGGATTAGATTTTGTTGGCCCAATTGATCCCCCTTCTAATGGAAAATCCTACATTTTAGTATGTACAGATTATGTAACCAAATGGGTGGAGGCTTGCGCCATGAAACATGCAAGAGATAATAAGTTGGCTGAGTTCCTTTATGAGGAGATATTTACAAGATATGGAGTACCAAGGGAAATTGTATCAGACCAAGGCCCACAATTTACTTCAACATTGATTGCAGCCTTGGTCAATGAATACAATATAAGGCACAAAAATTCTACCCCATATCATCCACAAGCTAATGGACAAGTAGAGGTTACAAATAGGGAGCTTGAGGCTATTCTTACTAAGATAGTAGCTTTTCATTAAAAAAACTAGTCTCATAGACTTTCAGAAGCAATTTGGGCATACAGAACAACTTGGAAGACACCAATTAGTTTTACACCTTTTGAGATGGTGTATGGAAAAGAAACAATGATGCCTATTGAGTTTGAGCATAAAACTCTGAGGAATATGACACTTTTTGAAGCACAAATGGAATGTATTCAACAATTGAATGCTTTGGATGAATGGAGAAAAATGGTTGTCCAACAGACAAAACTGATACAAAATCAGAGAGCAAAATGGCATGATAAATACATCAAAGGGAAAAACTTCAAAGCAGGTGATTGGGTAATATTGTATGACTCTAGATATAAAGATACTATGGGAAAGGTGTAAACTAGATGATTAGGTCCATATGAGATAGAGGAAGTTTTCAACAATGGAGTTGTTCATTTGACCATAATTGACTCGGTTTGGTTCAAGCTTTTGGTAAATGGTCATAGATTACGTCTTTATCATAGGTCAGCCAACAAAGAGGAGTTCCTGTAGTAACTAATCAAGTTCCTGCAACCACTGATCAAGTTCCTTCTACAATTGAGCAAAGTATTGGAGGTAAGGTTCCTGCAACCACTGCAGTGAACATGCTGGCTACTTCATAATTCTCCTCGCGTCATTTCACAAAAATATTTCCATGTCTTATGGAAATATTATTCTCCATAAATAAAATTTTCCATCCACGTCATCCCATTTCATTTTATTTCGCCATTCTTTTCGCGCGACTGCAGGTATGTACATGTTTTATTTTATTTTA
Source organism: Cryptomeria japonica (assembly GCF_030272615.1). Classification (NCBI taxonomy): domain Eukaryota; kingdom Viridiplantae; phylum Streptophyta; class Pinopsida; order Cupressales; family Cupressaceae; genus Cryptomeria; species Cryptomeria japonica. The sequence continues at coordinate 141,330,872 of NC_081412.1, read as the reverse complement.
ATTATGCATTTATAATTTCATTATGATTATTGCCTTTGTTAAATCTGCGTACACTTCCCTAAATCCTTTCAGCCAGTGTGGACACATGCCAAAGTAAGTTGGGGGGGTGTTTTATGGTTCGGTTTCCAAAATTAGTAATTACTCATCCTTTTCGATACCTTTATTTGAATGCTTGCCATCATTTCTTTAATAAGATATTCTTTGGCATAAGAAAGTAATGAACTCTGCCACCAAATTTGCAAATAGGTAAGGTAGTTTCAATTTTCAGTTTGTAGAATATTTTGGTTCTTCATTTCTCAGCTGCAGAGTTTGCTACATTAATAGATTAATAAATGGGTGGAGATCCAATCCGCCATGAACCAACAGTCCATGATGCATTGCTATAGGATGCTCTTTGTGAGCATTATTTTAGGCAACATGGTTGGATTGTTTTCTTTCTAAAAATAAGGGATTATAATGAAGAAATTGCCTCAGAGTTTATGCATTCATTCAACAAAGGAGAGGCTACTATTAGAGGATTAAGGGTCATTGCTACAGAGCAGTGGATAGCTGAAGTTACAAGGTTGCCATAGGAAGGAGAATTGTTTCTAGAATCAAAAGATGCCAGAAGCACCAAAGCAGAATTTACACTCCCCATAGATGGACCTCTAACAATGGACAAGCAAGGAACCAGGAGGGTTTCCCTTCCAATAGAGTGGCCCTAGGTGGCTTTATATGTAATGAAGTATATTACTTGCAAAGGGAGGTATGGCTTTATATGTAATGAAGTACATTACTTGCGAAGGGAGGTATTCAAATTTACATTCACCCCATTTCAAATTCCTTAGTCATTTATGACATGGCCGGAGAGTGAATGTTCCTAATTTTTTATATCACCTCATTTCTACAAGTGCCAAAGAAACATGGAAGAATGGAAATCATTCTATCAGCCATCATGGTTTGATAAAATTACTGGTAGAATGTTCTCTTAGGGATGTTTCACAGATGGAATGGGGGGTATTTGAAGACATATCATAGTTTAGGGTTGAAGATGCTCTTGTTGTAGATGAGATAGCAATTGAAAATGAGGAAATGGGAGAACCCTCTTCTCCCATAATTTTTGCAGAGAATGAATTGCTCATCGCTGAAGGAGTTGTGACTATTATGGAGGAAGAGATGGTTGAGACAAATGTGGAGCATCCCTCCACTTCTTTTCAAAGGGAATCAACATCTTCTAAAAGAAAAGGGAAGGAATTAGAAGGAATTAATGTAGAAGACGAACCTATGGTTCAACCGCAAGAAATTCAAGTTTCTCTTGTAGCCAAGAGATGTAGACCAAAGAGAAAAACTCCTATAGCAAAGTTGTAGGTAGAAACCATTCCTGCAGCCACTCCAAAGGTTTATGCAAGAAGAACTAGGAGTACTACCCAAAAAGTTTGTCTAGTAAGTGATGCAACATAGATTATTTCAGTAGAAGCATCAGAAGAAGAGAGCCCAACAGAGGTTGAAATTCAGAAGGAGGATGATGTAGAAAGACTTTCAAGATTGGCATATGTGGCAGGACAACTTGAGGAACATGTTGAATAAATTCCACGTCCAAAGGTAACAACTATTAGACCTCCATCATCTCTCAACAGTTTATCTTTTGCATTAACATTTTATAGGCAGTGGGAGATAGAAAGGGCTAGATTACAGGGGATTATTGAAAAACAACAGAAGGAAATTGAAAAAAGGGATAATAAAATTGAGGAATTAGAAGCTAAAGTTAATACAATCACTAATATGGTCCCGGAGTTAATGTAATGTAGGGCACCACCAAGAGTTTATGCTTTGCATTTGAAAGAGCAGCATTCAAATTTTAAATTAAACTATATTATTAGGGACCTTAGCTCTTCTTTAGAAACCCCTGAGGAATTTTATGATGCATATCAAACTTCCCCAGCAACTGTAAAAAATGTATTGTGTGAGCTTTACTTGCATAACTATGTTGTAACATCTGATAGTGAGTGGAATCCCTTATTATACATTAGGGATATTTACATAAAAGCCTTAATGTCATGGATTCAAAATGAGATCAGCATGGGAGCATAGGCCAAAACACATAGGGATGTTGAATTTGATTGTCCATTACCATTGAGGAAAGAAGCAAAATAACCAAGAGTTCTCTATTATGAATGGCGAAAGCTATTGGTAAGGCAAGATGTGAGGAATCAAGTGTTGCCAATGAGGGAAGAAATATTCCAAGCATATGAGCATTTAGTTCAAAATGAAAGTGCAACTACAATTGAAGGCCTAACTCAGTGCTGGAATAACTTGCCAGAAGAATTGAAATAAGGAGAACCTCATTCACTTCCAAATTTTCATGCAGCTATGCAAAGAGCCCCTAAATATATCCAACTCGACAGGATGAAAACCAATAATTGGTTACCTTTGATCTTTCAGCTCCCTATACTTATGTGGCTATTGTTGGGATGTAAGGTTACAGATCACCCTTATGACATAGCTATAGAGGAGGCCGGATGGTCTAGATTAGAAAAGATGAAGGGGTTTTATTGGAATCTGCCTTCAGAAGGAATAGGTCAAGGAACCGTTGGTGACTTAAGAGTTAGTGCCAAAATCAGGAATTTTCCTCTTGTTGGAGGATCAACAAGACCTTAAAGTTGGGGGGCATGATGAGTTGAGACATTAGCATATTTTTATCCCTAGAACTCTTAAGCTTTTGTCATATTTTGATTTACATAATAGTAATGATGTATTAGAAGTTTACTATATGTATTTCAGATTGCCAGTTTATTCTTGCAACCATGTTATTTATTCCTATTGCCATGTGGATTGTTTAGGCAATATCATGTGTGAAATTAATAGATGTTTTGATTAATTAAAATGGATGTGTATGTTCTTGTATTTTCTTTCTTTTTGAGATTGCAGGAATAAATTGATGCTATTAGGAAGGCTCTCTTGTCGTGCTAGTTGTAGTAGGAGACGTTCAAGGAGGGATTGAAAGATCAAATCAGTAGAAATGCTGATGAGCATAAGGAACGGAAGAGGAAAAGTAATTGTGCAAAGTTTACTAATGTCTAACTCAAAGTAGACATTAGTGTTGAAAACACCACTATGATGTGTTATGATTGTGGTTAGGTTTAGATCCACATTATGAGCAACTTAACTTTGTCTGTTTCCTTTCTTGATTGATTATCCGCCTCTTCTAATTGGCATGATCTATGTAATAGGAAGTAGTTGTTTTATTTTAAATAAAGGTCTTTATCTCTTTTCTGAGGTTAGATAGACAAGAGAAAAAGAGGAGCAAAGAATTTTTGGAAATAAAGTTACAAGTGTTTTGAGTTTCTTTTGATGTTGAATCATGTAATGATTTCCAAAGAACAATGAATAAAAATATGTTATTCTGAGCACTTACAGTTATTTTTGGGAAGCCTGAAATCACTCATCCAAGGGGGACCACTTGGTGAGTGTTCCTATGCCTTTGTTAAGATTAGTTTTCTTCTTTAGCTGTAGTAGACGTTCTTTCATTGACTATTCCTACAACCATTGGAAACAGATCCAATGATTGTTCCTGCAGCCAAACCAAAATAAAGTAATTTTTGTTTATCAACATTGAACTTAGCCAATATTGCTTGAATGAATTTATGTTAATGGAAAAGTTTTCTTGTAGCCTTTCAATAGTTTTAATTCTTGCTTATCTTTTCCACATAATGTTATTTGCTGCAGTAATGCAGAGTAGTTATTGCAGGAACCTAGTGCATATATAGCATAGACCCATTTCAAGTATTACTTTCCTGGGTTGACATTCAAATAAAGACTAGCTATAGAAATAATGACTTTACCAAGTGAATGTCCAAACTTCAGGTTGAGACTTCAACTAGAGTTATTATTATTATTATTGGGTTAACCACTTGGGTCTTATCTGATGTTCTTTGGTGTGTGGCTAACCTCCTATTGAACTGCATTGCTTGGTTGTTATTTTCCGGAAAGATTTATTTAATTCTTAGGGCTGACCTCATTACACGTTTCATTTTCTTGCATTGGTGAATGTAATATTATGATTCCGACCTAGATATGTTCTGGTGGGTATAAATATGTTATTATGTAATCATTTGTAGGGGTAGAGGAAGTAGAATTGAGAATAAGGATTGAGATTCACATTTTGTGATCTGGTTGATTCTTAGAGTTCCAGATTGGATTGTATCTGGCTGATAGCCTACATGTACCAAGTTAATTCTCGGATGTTCTTTGATGATTACATGAATATTATTGGATGATTGTTGGAAGTTCTAAGGCATTAATATGATCTTTTTTATGCAATCTTATTATGTTTTCTTTCTTCTTTCGTGGTGTTACTCTTGCTACATAAGTCGGTTGATTCTCTTCAAGGGTTTCACTAGTTATGGCTGCACCAAGTGGTGTCAGAGTTGGTTATGGACCGACTGGTGGAAGAATTGTTTTTGAACATTGAGGCAACCCTTTGGGTGGATAGATCATTGATTGGAGGCAGTCGGCATGTGTGTTCAATAGATCACCAAGGGGAGGCAAGTGAAACCGACAGTTAGATCACCAAGTTGAGGCAGTTCACCAGAGTGGAAGATGAGATGCCGCCAAGAAAGATAAACCCCTGGAGGGTAGAGAAGATGATGGAAGACTTCAAGAATAAAGTGAGGAATGAAATCTAAAATGCTTTGGCTGGTTTATAGAGAAACCCTGATTTTGAGGATAAATATGAGGAAGCCGGTAAAGATCTTGAGGAAGCCGAAGGACCAAAAGATGAAAGAGAGGAAAAGATTCCTAAGGGTAGTGGCACAAGCGAGTAAAGTTCATAAATTTGAGGTTTCCAACTTTTTTGGAATGATAAACCTAGAGGATATGATTGATTGGATCAGAGAGTTGGAGGATTACTTTGAGTTTGAGGATGTCAAGGACCCGCAAAGAGTCCAATTTGCACAAACTAAGTTGAAAGGACATGCTGCCTTGTGGTGGAAATAATTATGGAAAGACAGATTGGAGAATGGTTAATTCAAGATCACCCAGTGGAGATAGATGGTTGCAAGATTGAAGGCCAGGTTCATACCGGGAGACTATGAGTTGGAATTGTTCAAAAAGTTGCAAAACCTGAAACAGAGAAACATGAATGTGAAAGAATATACTAAGGAATTCTACAAGGTGGTGATTAGATCTAGACATAGGGAGATGGATAGAGAAAAAGTGGTGGAGTACATCAAGGGGATTTCTTTTAACATTCAAGATGAGATGAGTATATTGAAGGTTTCCACAGTTGAAGAAGCTTACCGATATGCTTTGAAGGCTGAAGAGAATATGAGAAGAAGATAACCAAATAGGGGAAGGATAAATTCAAGATGAGTGATAGTATGAAGAAACTAGTTGTAGAAGATGAGTCAAAACCTAAGTGGAATAGAGATCCATAGAAGAAGACACCGAGGAAAGGTAGCAGCAGTACTAGTAGAGAATATCCTAGCAAATTTTTCAAGTGTGGAGAAATCAGACATAGATTCTATGAATGTAAGCAGGGAATGGCAAGAAGTTATGTGGAAAATGAGGAACCGAAAGGTGATGGTACCAGATCTGACTATGCCCCAGAGCAAGGAGAATCCCTTATGTTCAAAAGAAAGGATACTAGATCTACTTTGAGGAAGAGTCTTTTTCAAACTGTGTGTGAATCAGGTGGTAAGTGTTGCAAGGTTATTGTAGATAATGGAAGCAATGACAATTTGGTATCTGAGGAGATGCTTGTAAAGCTTGGATTAAAGAGGCTTGAGCATCCTTGTCCTTATGAGGTAGATTGGTTACAAGATGATCAAAAGATAGAGATAAAAGAGCAGTGTTTGGTGACTTTCAACATTGGGACCTTTAGAGATGAAGTTTAGTGTGATGTTGTATCTGAGTGCTTGTCATGTCTTGTTGGGAAAACCTTGGAAGTATGATAGAGGAGATATTTATGACTATAGAAGAAACCTAGTCACTATTGAGAAGGATGGGCAGAAGTTCACATTGATTTCTTTGGAGGAGAAAGAGAAGGAGATGAAGAATCTGAGTCTTGAGAAACATTGCAGTACTAAGAAACTAGTGGAAGAGATTATACCAGAATGTTTGATAGAACTGGTTGCAAAGGTTACACCATAGGGTTTGAAGAAAGATTTGATAAAACTAGCGGCAAAGGTTATACCAGAGGGTGACATGAATTTGTAGAAAGATCTGACAATTAAGCCTGATGGACAGATGGAACTAGATGACAGAGAGCTTATGGTGACAAACTGGATGAAGTCTTGCAGAATTGCAGAAGAAAGAGAATAGTAAACAAAGACAATGTGCATATCTAAAGCGAAGGAAGAGAAACAAAGAGGTCAAAGGCTAGAGAAGTCGGTTGAGGCACTAAAAGAGTTAAAATAGAGGTTGGCAGATAAAGAAGATGTTTGGATTAGAAATGAGCTGGGGTCTTTATTATGAATCCTTTTGGATGTTCATGAGTTGCCTCTCATGGAACATATTTTTCTACCTAGTTTTTTTGATGCAGGAGCATCCTCAATCAATGAGCAATCTTGCATCATCCAAAAAATATTTCCTTTTAGCTTTGTTCTGGTTTAATTCTTTGTGCAGTTTTATGTGTTCTTACCAGTTGGTACCAGTAGTTACTTGTTCTTCATGGCAGATCTTATTTTCCATTTCTAGGCTAGTTCGTGTGCTTAATCCCATATTTTTAGTTCATTTGGGTTCTTTTCCGATCAGTTATCACTTATGGTTGATTGTTTCTAGGTTCCTAGATAGTCCTTGTGCTTACTACTTGGTTTTTCTTCATTGTCGGCATGATTCTTGGTGTGTGGACCTATCTTGGGTCTTGTTCGATGTTCTTTGGCATGTGGCCGACCATCCTGCTGAACTGCATCGCTTGGTTGTTATTTTTCAGAAATATTTATTTAATTTTTAGGGCTGACCTAATTACATATTTCATTTTCCTACATTGGTGAATGTAATCTTATGAGGTCGACCCAGATATGTTCCAGTGGGTATAAATATGTTATTATATAATCATTTGTAGGGTTAGAGGAAATAGAATTGAGAGTAAGGATTGAGATTTGCATTTTGTGATTTGGATGATTTTTAGAGTCGTGGATTGGATTGTATCTGGCTGATAGCCAACATGTAACTGGTTAATTATTAGATGTTCTTTGATGATTATATGATGATTGTCCAATGATTACTAGAAATTCTAAGGCATTAACATGATTTGTTTATGCGATATTGTTATATTTTCTTGTTGCTTTCATGGTGTTGCTCTTGCTACATAAGTCAATTGATTCTCTTTGAGGGTTTTATCAGCTATGGTTGCACCACCATATGCTAAACCTAAATGCTAACCCTTATAACCATAATCTCAAAAATAATCCTAAACCCTAACTCTAGCCATAATCCAAACCCTAACCCAAAGCAAACATTACCTCAAACACTAACCATGATGTAAACGTCCATCATAACCATAATTCCAACCATATCCTAGGTAACCCTATCCCTAAACCCTAACCCTAACCATAATCATAAACCTAAATGAGATCATAATCCTAATGCTAATCATACTATAAACCATGCATTATTATACATAATTTTGACCATGACATTAAATCGTAACAATGACTATAAAGCAAATCTTAACACTAAACCCTAACCCTAATCATAATAAATTGCTTATAGCACTAAAATGTCCCTAACCATAATTCTAACCCTAACCCTAATCATAATAAATTATAATTCCTAGGGCTGCACATTTGTTATTAATTGCTTATAGCACTAAAATGTCCCACTTGTGAAGCATTCATTGAAGATCATAATTCATATATGAAGAGCACATCTTGTTTAAACTATCCATTTTAAAATAGACCCAAAACCAAGAATTATTAAAAGCCTTCATGGCATAAGAAAAGACTCAATCTTATCATCATATCCTTATCTACCACCTAGATACTTTGCACCATCTACTCTTATTGACTTGGCATATATTTACATATTTATATCTATCTTATATTTAAGCTATGAAGAAGTTTATTCATGCAAACTAAAGAGATTACTTAGAGAAACTGTTGCATTATATTAGATGTTATATCAAACTCTTTAATCAAAAGGCAACTAAAATGGACAAATAATATTACAACACATTAATTTAGTGAAATGCACATATTATTCTAGAATGTCAAAGCAATTTCTAATTGTAGTGTCATAAAATTGCAACCCCTGCAATTTTAACCACATTTGGGGTCCTCACCTTGGTGACAACATCTCCTTCCTTAATCGGGACCCATTTTTGCATTTCTAACCCTTCTCCTTTTCTCCTTTATGTCTTGTGGTTTCTCTGTATCCTGTCTGGAGTCTAAAATAGGGTAGGATAGGGGCGTGGTGCCCTTGTCCTCCCTAGGACAATGGTGTGGTGCCCATGTCCCCCTAGGATAGTGGTGTGGCACCCCT